>NC_051120.1:6493151-6651675 GCF_014839805.1 Manduca sexta | reverse complement strand
GATATTTAATAAAATACTTTGGGAACATCGCTAGACATACAAAATTATCCGGCTTAAACGTAATCGATACTATTCGATAAAAGTATTCACGCCTAGCATCGTATTGTGAATTTATCGATACCGTAGCGTTCAAATGCTCGGTATCGATATTCGGGGCTAGTTGAGTGACGTGCACGTGTTGTTCACTAGGGGGCGTGGCCGACGTCGGGCGCGGGCCCCGGCCACGTGACGGTGTGATGGGTGAGACGCGCCACGCTTCCGTACCATTCGCTTGTTCATACGATGATGTCGCCTTTACGTCATAGTGACTAATTTTAACACATTCGACACCGCTGATATTGTGTGACTGGTTTACATTTGTGGTTAAATTGATAGAATTTAACCCGTTTAACGGTATTTATCGATATTCCTAACGTAAAATTCATGTGGTGTAATTTATGTAAGCGACACTGAAAGTATAATATGTGAGAGTACGATTTAACTAGGTTTTAAATCGATAATCAATAGATTTATAATCGATATGTATACTAAACGTTTATGTGATATATTTTCAGGATAATAAAAAGTTCGGTTTCAAATGTGTTAATGTCGACTGCGGACTAATTCTATTCTCTTTCATTCCGCTATACATTAAAATTGAATTAATTGTGCTGTGCTTCGACATCAGTATTATTTAATGCTACAATCACTTCACTAAATATTGTGTCTAGCGTGCTCACAAAGCATGGCTTCACACACCACTCCATCAATAATATAGTTATCTTTTAAATTAATATATCTGTTAAATAAATAAAATGTCTATGGATATGCTAATTCAGTTAAAATATCAATCATTGTCCATTTGAAATACATCTTGCTAAGATATTGAGATAAGTATAAAGAGTGGCTTTTAATTGAGCAATTTTTCACTATTTGCCAGGACGGCAACACTGCAGTTTATAACACAAAATAAATATATTTATAAAACTATATAAAAAGGGCTTTTATGAATTGTTAATAATAAACTCTTATCATAACATTTCGATTCGATTTTTACTCTCAGTGTTGCATGTATTTGTTGTTCTGAGTTTTCTATCATAGTTAACAAAGTATGTCTTACAGACTGCATAATATTATACTAATGGAGCAAAAGCGGCGAATAATGTGATAAATCCTTATTTTTAACCACATCTTTATTCCATCTACCCACATTTTTTTTCACAGTGCCGTTTTTTTAATAAAATTTTATTTTTCATATCATATTACTCGTCGAAATTGGCAATATAAAATGTTCCTATGATAGATCACTCGTATCGTTAATTGTTTAAATGTGTATTATAATAAGTTGTTTGTTTTGCAGCAAAAGTTATCGTTAGTAGAGAGTTGGTGCTCCCAGTCGGGCGGCACGCGCGTTCAGAACCTGGATGGGTTGACTGTACAGTGGTGCCTGCGCGGGGAAGCCCCGATAGAACCGCCTTCGGAAAACTTTCTCCCTGTTTACGTTTACGAATGCCCTGAAAACTTCTCTACTGTCGAATATTTTGATGTAAGTATCATTTATTTTAGTTGTGTGAATGGAGATTTTTAAATAAATCCGTTGTATCTATATTTATACTGTATATTTTATATATGGATATCCTTTGGTCTTCTTATATTTATGAATGTTAGTGGGTCTATATAATTTATGATTTATGAATTTGCAAACTTTTTAAATAGATGTCATGTATAAATATTTTATAATAGTATTAACACCATACAGATTTTTTTATTACAAAGTACTGCGTGGTGCTACACTGCGCTCGTCAACGTGACATATAAGTTGTTAGTCTTAATGCCCAGCAATTACGTTGGTGTTCTTCAAATCGGAGCTGAACGGTTGCATACACACCGCTGCTCGGGTGCCTGTCATACGAGAGAGCTACCAGCGGTGTAATACGCGCGTGCGCAGAACCTGACGTCGTCGTGCGTGGGGCGGCTGGTGGTGTACGCGGAGGTGCTGGCGTCCACGGCGCGCGTGACGGGCGCGGCGCTGGCGCCGGGCGTGGGCGCGGTGGCGCGGCGCCAGGCCGCCGGCCGCGGCCGCCAGGGCAACCGCTGGATCACGCCGCCCGGGCAGGCCGCCATGTCGCTGCAGGTACTACTGCGCTCTGAACGACTCTGCTATCATAATGTTGTACCTTGTTTTTTTTTATTGTCTTAGTAAAGGCAAAGGAGCATGTGATTCGCTCATCGATTTTAAGTAATTCCAGGATACAGCCAATACGCTGTCTATCACACTTTTCAAAAAATATTTAAATGAAGTGGATTTTTAAAAATACTTAATATAAAAAAATGCAACATTAATAAAACACTATATACTATTAAACAATGGTTTCAGATATGGCAGAAGATGTCCCCGCGCATATCGCTAGTGCAGCACGCGGCGGCGCTCGCGGCCGTCAGCGCCATCCGCGCGCAGCCCGTCTACGAACACCTCGACATTAGGTACTATAACTAATTCAGTTAGCATAAACTGTCTCGGTGGCGTAGTTGTATTACACCACAACTGAAGTGTTGAGGTCTCTGGCTCCATCTCCGGGTCGGGCAAAGTGATACTCGGATTTTCTAATTAATGTCAGCCCGGCATTTGTAATTTGTACCCAATATTGCGATAGGCTCGCCACCGTCACATCAATGGACGGAACACACTGCGAAAAGTGGGTGCATTACTTGCACCCCTTCTTTGATAAAAAGCCTAATTGTATGTAATAGAGACAGATAGAATTATGTTTTTATAAAAAAAAAATATCACAACAGTAAAAACAAAACAATCAAGAAATTAGACGTCGGAATACAGGTCTACCCTTTCCTAACTTTATTGCTTTTCGTTAAAGTCGATAATATCCGTGACTCTCACTTCAAGTGTTTGTGGGCGATAGATATGTAACATCAAGTAACGCATCTGCTAGTTTTCCGACGACACGTAATGTTTACAGAATAAAGTGGCCCAACGACATCTACTACGGGCGAGAGGTCAAAATCGGCGGCACCATCACCACGGCCAGCTGTATGAACGACGACGTCATATTGAATGTCGGTATGTATAATGTAGAATAATTTTGTAACGATCCGGTAAATTCGCAAAATAGCTTTATTTCCATTTCTAACATTTAAAACTTAAGAAATCATTATCAAATTACTAAAATTAGAATTCAATCATTGATAGTACATTTCAATAATTATCCCTGAAATTAGGAATAAATAAATGGCAAGTGATACTTACATATCTAATTAATGTTTTTGATATTTAACCATTACAATCGATGACTAGTTTACGGCAATAATTATCCCTATAATTAGTTGTTTAATCTGAAGCATCTAAACCGTTTTTATCGATATCATGTGGTGTTGTCTTGGGTTAGTTAATTTGTTTTATCGACATACTATCAATATTGCTATCAGTAACCACGTTAAACTTGGATAGGTACCGGTGTAAACATATCCAACAACGTGCCAACGACTTGCGTGAACGACATCATCTCTGAATACAACAAGCGGCATGGCACGTCACTAGCGCCGATATCGATAGAAAGTTTCCTCGCGCGCTACTGCTCCCAGTTCGAACAGATACTCGACCGCCTGGAGCTTGAAGGCGGGGTCGACCTCTTCCTGGATCAGTATTATCAGTATTGGCTTCATACGTGAGTATATAGAAAAGGTTTCAATATCAATAGAATTTTTATCGTGTAATTCGGGCTATTTTATTTAATCTATATGGTATAAGATTAAAATGTGAAGCATTTTTATAAGAGTAGTTCCAAATTAACTTCATGCGTGCATATTTTTAGATTACGTTTAAAGTACTTTGATATTATTTTAAATTTCTTTATTATATTGTCTTAGACATATTCATTTTTGTTGCAGTGGAGAAGAAATTTTTGTTCAAAACCAAGAAGGCGTCTCCCCAGTGCCCGGTATAATAACCGGCGTGGATGAAGCGGGCTGGTTGCTCGTCCGAACTGGCACGGGCGAGGTAAAGGTAGCCCCCGATGGGAACACATTCGATATCATGAGCGGACTCGTCGCTCCTAAACTATAACGTTTTATTACTGAGTGTTAAGGTTACAAGTTTATGTTTTTTTTTTGTGGTGAAAAATTAAGGTTCGGTTTAAAAGGCTAGTTGATATGCGCAGTATTTTTCATTGAGACTAAATTTATAAGACCCAGAAAAATCGCTGATCTCAAATCTGTATACTCGATTTTGCAAAATTATAACTAGCCTTTCGATCATCGAAATGATATAAAATTGTGTATGGGTCATTGAGGTGTTCTAGTTTTCAAGAAAACTATTTTTTTTCGGTTCAGTCAGGCTCAATACTTAAATGCTCTCTTAGTATAAGTGTGATGGTTATTGATGTGTAAGTGTCCTTTAAGTTTGATGAATGCGTATTTTTAGAATTTGTCCATTGAATAGTATCAATGTTGTGATAAAGGGATTAAATGGTAATTGGATCATTATGTAAACGCTACTGCGGAATTTATATAAGTCGATAAAAGGAAGACGTGACTAAAATATCGATATCGATAAAATGAAAGGATAATTAACGTTCGAAATTTGTTGAGGTGATTGGGATTGCGTGCCGGTGTAATGTTAATTTATTGTGTGACAATATATTTAATTCTTTATAATTCGTTAAGGTGGTGTGTGATTAGAGATGCAGTCAACAGAGTGTGAAAGGGCGAGTGAAATATATTTACATACATATTTTTATCAAAATTTAATTGAAACATTCTCTACTAATAATAAATAATATAGTAAGAGATTTTTGTCATAATATTTCAATATTAAAATCAAATATACTTTTTATTTATATATGTAGATGGTAAATGTACTGTGTATTTTCTTGTAAACATAAAAATCAGAAATATATAATATTTTAAAATATTTTCACATAATGGAGTTTCGATGTAATGAATGAAGAAGACAATATTTTTAATAAAATGTGATAGTTTCGATCTCTTGCATCTGCATCTCTATAGGGTAAATCTTACTTTTTACTACATTGTTTTCCAAATCCTATTAAATAATGTGTATGGGTGTTGAACATTAATATTGAGTTTGCCAATTTTTATCGTTTCTATTATTAAATACAAATATTTTATAAAATATACATTTTTTAATTATATAACATAAAAGTGTTGACTTCAATATTACCATGAATAACCTAGACAAAATATACGTACATAGCGAAATATAATCATTGTTAATCTAAAATATATAAACCGCTGATAACTGTACTAAGTATCAAAAACGAATGCACTGATAAAATAGCAGATCACCGTCCAAATCGAGATAAGATTCACTGTGAAGAGTAGCTAACTATCGATATTTCTGCCCCTATTACAATATAATAAAATTATATATTTTTCGGCATTACGCCTTTGCAACTGTAGGGGACAGAATGGTTAGTCGACAGTACAATAATTAACGTTAGTTCCATAGTACCGTTATAATTTATAAATTCTGTGTGAGTCGATAATATTTACTATCTAAAGTTAGTCAGAAATATAGAAAACTTTCACAAAAATACAGCGGTCGGTTTTCATACGTATTTCTTACTAACTTTATACAGCCGATTTCAACTACGATCTGGAGCTGAATATTTGATCTGATACCGAGAATAAACCCATTAAAACAAGTAATTTGTAAGTATGTCAAGAATACTTTATTCTGATTGATCCATTTTCGCGATCAAAAAAGGGATTGGGATCGTTTGAAATTGGATCGCAAACATTGGAAGCACACATTAGTGACAGTTCTTTTCACATACCTTAGTAATGTCGTATTTGGCACTTAGTATAGTCGAACCTTGTAGATGAATCTCGAGCACAATTATCGATGTTTGTATTATGACGTAGTTTTAGTTTAGAGTGATTAGTGTTGACTGTAATTGTTGCCTCTCAAAATATTTATGAAACGTTACTGCAGAAGTATTAATGCGAGATATCGAAAAACAGTGTTCAGAAATCCCGTTTATATTTTAGTGTTTCACGATATATCTACTTTTTACTATATTAAACTATATTATAGCGATAAATAAATTTGAAGACTTTTATTATTAATATATTTTATTGAATGCGTTAATATTTTTGCAGTAAATAAATGCATCACTTAGTTACGGAATGACGCACCACTGCCAGTGCTCTTATATCAAATAATGTTAGAATCAAACGTATTGTTCCGGCATACACTACAAAGAATTAATTTTACGGGGCATTTTGTGGCGGAACCAATATGAAGTTCAAGAAAGCTTGATACAAATCCTCGCATAACTATGGATGTTATATTTTTAATGTGTTGTGAAATCGATAAAAAACTAAATTTAACGTCGTTGTATCCTGAATCAGATATTAACACTGTTTATGAAGTCTGGTTTGACATTATGGACTTACTAGTGTATAATTTGTCATATTTCCTTTTAGAATTATTATTTAATCTATAATTACTCCAACAAACTACAGCAGTATTGTATTTTTGGTAATACACTTTTATTTATCGAAGTTTATAGTATATCGAATACAGTATCGATAAAGTGCACTGAAAGAAATTAAACTTTGTAGTGTTATAATAATAAGTAATATAAAGTATACACATGTATAATGGATGTTGTAGACGAGTCCGTTCATGTTAAAATGTTATGTATTACTAAATATTAAACTCGCAAATGTAGACCTACGTCAATTAATTTAAGATTATCGATAGAAATATGAGAATCTCGAACGCTTATATGTTTTGTTGTTGCCAATGTTAAAATTATTAAAATTCAGACAACGCCAGTGACAACTTTATTGTGTTAAAATTAATTTAAAAAATATAAAAATGGTGTTTGGTTGTATAAGTGTGACTCGATCACATCGTAGCGATTGTGATGATTTATATTTAAGACATTTTTAGTATCAATTTCGGTATTGCCAAAATAATATTTTTATTATGAGATTCCAAAATTAAGATTTTATAGTACAACTATTTACTCTCTATTATGATTTGGCTTTTCTCTTATCGTACGTTTGGTACCTGAGGGTTTATGTGTAACTTATCTTCTATTATCGTCTTTAAGCATGTGAATTGGAGCTTTTTATCGTTTATTACAATTTCTCGTATCGGAAACATGTGCCTAAACGAAGTCACTGCACACGCGTGCAATGTACTTTACGGTTGTAAAATTAAATTAAGTCGCTTAATGTAAACTAAAATTCGCAATGTACACTTATTTCGATGTAAATTTTACTATTGTGAATCTTTGAAGAGTTTTCGACTAACTTTTGCTGTTTAAATTCTGCGCAAATATCGAACGTTTTCACGGCGTGTCAGTAATTGTTGTCATTGATGTTTACAGTTGTAAGGTGGTCTGGTCTAGTCATTCGCTGTTGTAACGTGACGTTATGTTTAGATGTTATACATTGATAGAGTCTAAAATGTTACTTAAATATCTTGTTACACTACTCTGGTTGTACTCATATCTTCTATTAAACTATTTCTTATTTAGTAACAATTTGTTTTATTTATATTGAATACAGTATCATTTATTAGTAAGTTTATACTGGGTTATATGTGCCTGTATTGATAATTATTCGTAAAGCAATGAATAAACACATTTTATTGCCTATGAAGGTACAGAAAGAATCCTATTTTTTTTTGTGGATAATTGGGAGTTAATAGTGGAATTATATAAAATCACAATAACAGAATATTTAATCCAATTTCAAATTCAATCAATTATAAAGGTATAAACAAGTTCAAAACCTTAAATGCCATTACACTTTGGTGTTCTTACAAACATAATATTTTTTACAAAATGTAAAGTAGATTTACCTACTTAACTTCAAATTAATAAAAAATAATGTATCAATTAAACATGTGTGAGCGTGTATAAGCGATTTAAAGTTTTACTACTTATTTAGCTGACTGTACATAAATAAACTAGAAAATGTAGAGTTAACAACAAAACTTAGCTGAGGTTAGACTAAAATATCATGTACGTAGGCAGGTATTTTCTGGAGGGAGGGTTTACTACAAGGTTAATAGTAGTCCGCATTATCAAATCGGAAGGTGTTAGGTGCGACTCCTCGGCTGCCGGTGTCTCGAATAGTAAAGATGGCGCCTCCCAGCGGTTCCAGCTTGGCATCAACATTGTCACGTGATGTGGTGACAAATAATTCGTCGAGGTTCGGCCCTCCCCAGCACACCGATGTGACGCGAGACACAGGAAGCTTGTACCCGTACAGTAATTGTCTAGAATCTGGATTTATATGCAAAACCTGCAACCATTTATTATTTAATGAAGTTTTACCAAAATATTTTGATTTTAATGTATTTGTGCAAATTACTTTACTACATACATCGACACTAACGATTTTTATCCCCAGAGGGGTAGGCAGAGGCGAAAATGGTGTACTCACTTCCCGCCGTGTGTATCTCGTCCCATTATATAGATAGAGGACGACCTATAGCAGGCGATCCGTAATACAACCACTGAGGCAGTAATAAATATTATATTGTTACTATTACTATTTTGAAACACAATGGCTTTTATGTACGATCTGGTATATTGCAAAATTTATCTACCAGGACGGAACACAGGTGACGAAGAGGGACCTTGGTTATTACCAACCTGACCTCTGCCTACCTCGTCATAGACGAAGGCGCGACGTGTCATTGTTTTGTTTTCCTGTATATACTCACAGCTCCACCGAACATAAGTGCCACCCACAAATGACCTCGACTATCAATTGTCATACCGTCTGGTATGGCATCTTCGTAGCCGTAGTTAGAGATGTCCAAAATCGTCCTTCTCGCGCCTGCGACAGACGTAAACTTCATGAGGTCCGAAATAAGAAAAATAATAGCTATAATAAAACGATAAGAATAGATATTATAATATCATTATATAATATTTGTCAATAGATATATAAATATATCCATACCAACTTGAAGTACTTACATTCAGAAAAATATATATATAATAAACAAAATATTATTATCAACCAACTTACACTCCAATACTATATCAATAGAAGATAGATATTTAATCTAAGGCATAGAGTTATAATAGAAATATGTAGTATATAATCATTTCATATTTTGAGCATACTTAATTCTCCCTTTTGCAAGTCGAAGTCGAACGCCTCGATCTTCTGTGTCGGCGAGTCTATGTAGTACATAACAGTATTGTTAAGTGACCACGTTAGGCCATTCGATATGGACACCGGTTTCAACTGCACTCGAGGGTAAATGATGCCTTCTTGTTCTAGACTGTAGAATGCAGCTTTATCGGGAACGACGTCATCCCCAGTTTGAGGACCTTTTGTTCCTGTTTATGTTTAACATAGTCAATACATCTAGTTAATATTGCACTTAGAAGCTGCATTTGTTCGAAAAGCGATAAGTACCATTTTTAATGCTGTACCAATTTGTATGCAATTTTTTATTTAATTGGTAGTTGTTGTTTGCGGCTCCGCCCACGAGGACAGCCTTTCCCGCTACAAGTCTTTAAATCATTGTAGAGATCTATAGCGCAATATTTACGACGCTATCTATTTAAAAGAGTAGATATTCCCTACGGTAGAACATTACTGGTATCTGTCTAAGATCTATTCCAGGACATGCTCTACTCGTAAGTACAAATCATTCAGCTGTTTCTGAGTTTACTTTTAACAATCATCTAAACATTTTCACAAACTGCCACATTTATAATATTAGTAAGAAGTAAGACACACGATTATAACCGAATAAAAGTAAGAAAACCTTTCACCTTTCCAAACAAATTGATAATATTTTTTCTAATAAAATATGTGTCAATTTCCTGGTCAAGTATATGATAGTTCTCGTACCTGCCCAGATTCTGCCTATTGCATCAGGTTTTCCTTCGTTTATAACGTTGTCTGGTAGCCCACGATCAACAGTTGTTATCAGGCGTATGGCACTATCGCCGGCGACTTCCAAATCGAGTAGATATAAAGCTGACCGCACCGCTACTAGTAACCGGCGAGTCCCCGAAACAAGAGACACCATGTTTACCTTGCCATATCCTGATAAAGAAAATCTAATTATTTCTCTTCCTTTATTGTACCTATCAAGTAGAGTCGGTACCAAAGCAATTGATTTACGTAAAAGGCCGTAATTAAAAAAAAATCTAACCGCCGTTGTGAATCGTTCTTTAAAAAAATCGATATTTTTTATTGAAATAAGTTTTCTCGCTTTACCATTATAGTTAAGACTAGATTAAATATACAATTCAGATTCATAATTTTTTTCTACACTATGAGTTTGAGTTTTTTTATATGTAGGTTAAGGCGCTAATAGTGGGTCCTTTTTTTTCAGTAACCTGCACTACAAATAAAGGAATGGTGCAAAGTTGTAAAAGGATTAGCATATAGTATAACTTATACTTTAATTATTTAAATCGATTTCGTTAAACAAAGTAATAAGTATATTAGGATATAAAAATTGTTTTTAAAAATATCTTATTTGAGCCCCTGAATACTGGGGGTCGGATAGAGTGAATAGGCCCACAGTTCACAGTGAATCATCAATAATGTAACCCAAATAATAATGCACATTTTTACTTTTAATCAGTCTTCATTTATTTATATATAAACAAAACCGTAAAGAATAGGTATGACAAATATAATAACTATTTCAGTCTTACAATTAATAATGTGGTTACTTAAAATGACTGCTTCAGTCTCAAGAAAAATAACTAACAATTTTACTACTTTTATTTTTCAACTATGATTAAATAACTAGCTTTTGCCCGCGGCTCCATACAAATGATAAAGTTATTCTGAGATAAAGTTTTGCGCAAATAAAAGTCACGTTATATATTTTTCAGGGATAGAAACTATCCCTATCTCCATACAAAATTTCATCTAAATCCCTTGGGTAATTTATGAGTTTAACGTGTCAGACAGGTAGACAGATACAGTGGGGAACTTTGTTTTGAAATATATATTTTTTAGAACTTTATAGGACGAACAATTCCGTCATACATATTATTTCTTTCGTAACTTAAACCGTTTACTCAGCGCATGCAACAGAAGGTCTCAAGACGAATAAATATTCCCTGCAACATTTTTTATTATTGTTCCGCTCCTATTGTTCATAGCGTAAAGTTATATACTCTATAGCCTTCCCCGATAAATAAATTCTCCAAAACGAAAACAATTTTTCAATTCAAGCCTATAATTCCTGAGATTAGCGCATTCAAATAAACAAACAAATTCTTCAGCTGCATATAATAGTATACATAGATAGATCATAATATTATGTTAACTAGCTTTCAAGGAACTTAAACTTAACTTAACTTAACTTCAGTCTCAAAATAAATAATATGGTTCTTGATGTTCTACTATGTTTGTAAAGCTGTTTTCATTTCATCAGCTTTAGCTGTTTTCCGATTTTACGTGGCTTTGCAGAACACGCCATCCTGAAAAAAATACCGATAATTATATTTTAGTGAATTTTTTTGGATTAAATTTATGTGAATATCTATTATTATCACGGTAGTAGTAGGTAGGTAGTGGCTTATAAGCCACTGTGTACTCAAGTGAATTGAGCCACTGTGTACATAACCGCCATTTTTAATTTAACATATAGCACACAGAACAATTTTGCATAAGTCGAGGTGTCATATAATGATGTAACCAAAGGTTAATGAACAAATATAAAGAAAATCTTACCTTCAAATTCACATTTTCACTTATTAAAACAAAAAACTACTCACAACACTCCCGCATTACATCGCCGACGCGAGCGAACTAGTTGCATCACGAACATATCCCGAGACTGTCTGAGGAGTTAAAGTGATAGAAAGGTATCTCTACTACTTTTTTAACAACGACCTCTGTGCCACTGTTGCCGCCTTGAATCTTAACCCTAGGTACAAATTTAATTACTAGGTACTTCAACCAGTTAACAGGAATAGCACTTTTCTATCTTTGTTTTCTTTATCACGTAAAATGGGGCGTTAAGAATTATATCTGGAACATGGATTATCAGTGCCGAAGGGTCCATATTACCCGATTCCTATTAGCTTCCCTTTCGTTACTTATTTTTAAAATGTAATTTTCATTGTAACGATCTGCAGACAGCATTTATGCATATTTGTAGTACCTATATGTTGTGTCGTGTTCCCTTAATCGGAAAATGTGACTTCGGCACTGCAGGATATAGTCTATCCGTATAGCAATATATAATAGCAATTAATTGTATAGTTTGGAATTATAAGTACCTGTAAGTCGCTGGAATTTGTAAGGATTATAAAAAGGTGTTAGGTCTCAAATATGTGAGAGTCTGCTTGGCTAGGTACCTAAGCAATATCTATTTCTGCCGCCAAGCAACAGTGTATAGTCACTGTTGTTTTCGGTTCGAAAGATATTTTAGCCAGTGTAACTGCTGGATATAAATAAGACTTAGCATCTCCTCAGGATGGCGAGCGCAGCGGAATACCGAACAATACTTTGTAATTGAAGGTGTTGGATGGTATTTCTACTGTTTATGGGCGGTCGTATCGCTTACCATCAGGCGAACGGCAAGCTCGTCTCGTCATTCAAAGAAATAAAAAAGAAAAAAATATTATCGAAAGGTATATTACCTATATGTTTGGTATAAATCTTGCCAGTAGTGTAATCAAGACGATGCACGTTTTGTTTAGACACGTCAACAAATAATAGACTTTGTTGTTCCGGATCCCACACAGGGCTCTCCGCGTGCACGAAGATGGCGGGGTTTGTAGGATTCTCCGGCGAAGATACCTTTGATAATATTAAAAATATTATAATACAAGTTTTTGGTGGGAGCTTTGCTCGTGTTAACCGCTTCTTGAGGTTAAATTGAAACATAGTCTAAAGCACTCCCAAGATCACGGCTTTCAGAGTGAATTTTTAAAATCTGGTCCTATATTAAAGTTTGAAACATAATTTATACTCTAGCACTTGGCATCATTTCACCAACTTAAATTTATTTGTATATCAACGCTCCCCGAGAACAAAATCTCATCTGCAAAACGTCTAGTGCCAATATGAAGGTTTAAGTAAAATAAAAATATAATATAAATTAAATAATTTATTTATAACAATTTAATTTTTGATAACAATAGTTTTAAAATAAGTAAATATATAATAACTCAATTTGCACATTAAATATAACGTAGAATATTGTAATAGTAAGCCAGTGATGTAGTTTTACTCACCATAGAAATTCTGTAGTTTGTCTGCGACTCCTGCGAGTTTGCGGCACGAGCACTTCTAGTACAGACCCACAAACAAAGGGAGACCACGAAACCCACTCTCATTATAAATAATTTAAAATTCGCCCAACAAAATGATTTGACCCGTGGATTTGTGATATCAGGCTGTGAGGACTGGTATATAAATAAAATGCTGGCAACTAATGGTAAACCGAACTGTATAATTTATTTCTAAGCTAACAGTATACACATTTCAGTCCAACAACCAATGCACGGCTGGAGTGTATATTTGATAGGGCGGCTAATACCAGCAAAGCTAGCGGACTTGCATGGATATAGTATGCGGCGCCACTGTCGCGTCCGTCGGAAGATCGCAGGGCGCATGCGCACAGCAGTCATACAAACACCGAGGCGGCGCACTTGGACCAATAATGTAGCGTCTGCGCTCGATGCGCGGTGATGTTACTATGCTGCTACAAAGCACTTAACCTTACGAAATGAATAGACAATGCCAATGGTATATCAACATACATTTTACGTTTATATTTGAAGACTAAATATAATTACCTACTTCAAAGTATACTAAACAACAGCTTAAAAATGAATTATAAAAAATATTTATATATATTATTACAAATAAATTAGCATTTAGTTAATTTTAAAAGGAACACAGTTTTTCGGCAGATTAATTGTCTCGTACAATTTCTACGGGTTATTTTTAGACCGTTCGATATCTGCTATAAAATAACCTACTTAGCACTTTAATTTACTGCTCTGAATTTAAAACGTATTTTTTTTTAAACTGTCGAATACTAGTACTAATTCTCACGCCTGTTCCAACACAGAGAACAATTACTTCTGAATTTCCATTTATAACAAAACCAAATAAAAGTACCATTGAAATCGATTTGTAGTGTAACAAAGGATCATCAAACGCTTGAAGAATGAGCAATAAAATTTGTAAAACGACCATAAATTAAACGACTGCTACTTTTAAACGTTTTATTTCATAACCGGACGTTATGGAGAATAGTTGACATCTACTGTTAACTTACAATTAAATAATTATAATTAATTCTAGTCAATACATCAGAATATCTCTTCTACAGACTGTCATCAGTCGTACAGATCGTTCGGAATCACGAGTACACCTCTATTGTATAAATACCAGTGAATTTCCCCGGAATCGTCTTACGGCCGGCGCATATATGGCGAACCGCAGCGCCAGAAGAATTTTTCTTGTGTTAAGGGATTTTGAACATTATTTAAATGAAGAGAATGTCGATAATAGCTTGACAGTAAAAATTATTTGAGCTGTGCACCGCCATATTTGCGCCGGCCCTTATACTTACTTACACACGACAACATTAATCTTGCTTATAAATACATTCACTTGTTAAATTACTCTTCTTGCAGTTAAAATCTCGCGCCGATTACTTCGGTTTACTGGCACTAAATAAATCATTGTTTAAACAGGTTTAAATAGTGGGAATAAGTAATAATTATTATTCATTCTTTAATTAAGAAAGTGAGCGCTGAAAGATACTAAATAATTTTGAGTACACTTCTAGGTCTTGACTCTAATTTTAGACGGAGCAATTATTGCCAGCAATAATAGTATATGATTATTTTTAGCAATAATTTAGAGCAGTGACAGCAAGTGCGAGAAGTGTCGTTACAAAAGAGAACAAATATTGCATAAATTTAATGTACACTTACAACCAATTCTAATAAATTTGGAGTTAGCGGTTCGCCGCTAACTACGCATTAACGATAAGAATAAACCAATCATCATAACTTCATTCTGATTGGTCCATTTTCGCCCTGGATCATATGGTAATGGTAAGAATCATTTACAGGAATCGGCCAATACAGATAGTTTATCGAGTCTTTTCAGGAAGTACATCGTAACCGACATTTTGCAGTTTTTACGGAACACATTTTTTCTTTCATAGGGTAGTTATATTTTTAACTAAATATTGGAAATATATCATAAATTTTCAAGAAAATATAAAGTAAATAAGCTTTCTGGTAAGGCAACAAAATGCCGCTTACAATGTTCTTTGTAAAGGGCTCTGTTTAGTTTAGTAGTGTCGTCCCCTACGCGTGCGTGGCGGGCGGCGCGTGCGGTGCGTGCGGCGCGTGCGGCGCGTGCGGCGCGGCGGGCGCGTCGGCCGGCGCCTGCTCCGCGCTCGGCGCCGCCGCGCCCGCCGCCACGCCCACGCCCGCGCTCTCTGCTTGCAACCTGCACAATCACAAGACACATCACTACTGACTTGCCGATTAACTGTAGTGGCCTATGTTTGACATTGTGAATTGTTTTACAGGAAACGAATAAAAAAGGAAAAGGAAGCGGCAATAGTCTAATTGGGAGTGGAACGGACTGCCGAGACGAAGGTGCGCAGGTGCAAAATTATCGCTCGCTTTAACGGTGAAAGAAAACATCGTGAGGAAAACCGCATACCTGAGAAGTTCTCTATAAGAATTTTGAGGGTACGTGAAGTCTGCCAATGCGCCCTAGGCTAGTGTGATAGACTAAGGCCTATATAGATGTTATTATTATAAACAAAAAAGATGCATTTTGTAACAACATAAATAAGAAATGAGACTAGATATTTAGTTGCGTTAGCAATTATTTTAAGTGGCTTAGATTGTTTTATCCCGGAAGAATACACAGTGACACATACACAGATTTATATACCAGGAAAGATCGATCAGTTGGACGATCACTTCGCAAATAACAACTAGCATACATAATATAGCCAGTAATTAAAATAATACTAACGACACGGTAATATTGAGATTAGCGAATAAAACTAACAATTTGATAAATCTGAAACGCATGAATTTATTTCGGTTCAGTTATCGACAGTATATCGACGGTTGAAAGGCTAATAATAATTGACTTAAGCGACACTAAGGTTCATACATATTTAAAACCAGCACGTTTCGCTGTTTTTCTAATCTCGTTAAAATTTTTCCAAAAAATATGCCGCTCAAGTCAAATAGCTTTTCAACCGTCGATATAATATTTTACAAGTTTATCCCACGGTCGGGTACGCGATATTAGGTTTTTCTACTCAGTATAACCCTGGAGTCTGGAATTTGTGGCCGAAATTGCAATAGGTTCACCCCCTATCACATCATGGGACGGAATACACACAGCGGAATGTGGGTGCACCAGTTGAACCTCTGCGCGGCCCTTCGGAGATAAAGATTCCGCATTTGTGTATGTGTGTCTGTGTGTGTGTTTGTCTGCGCGCGCTTGTGTGTGTGTATGTGTGTGTGCGTGTGTGTGTGCGTGCGTGTGTGCGTGCGTGCATGCGTGCGTGTGTACTATAATAGTAGCTTACCTCTGATGTGCTTGAT
Source organism: Manduca sexta (assembly GCF_014839805.1). Lineage (NCBI taxonomy): Eukaryota > Metazoa > Arthropoda > Insecta > Lepidoptera > Sphingidae > Manduca > Manduca sexta. The sequence continues at coordinate 6,635,101 of NC_051120.1, read as the reverse complement.
GTTTCGACCGGAATTCAGCTGCTTTCAATTGTTCTAGGTGGAACTGTTGCCGTTCTTGTATTAATTGTTGTCGTTGGTACTCCAAACCTAAGATATTGAATAAGGAGTTGAGACTATATCTGTACGACATAGATAGTAGGTATACTATGATTTGTTTAGTAAGAATAGCTAAATAATATCTAAGGATTACCCAAAACTCAAGGAATCTCACTATAAGTTAAATTCTATTTTCTAATGCTCCATTTTTCATTTATTCAATAATAGAATGATTCAATCTACAGTTATTGCCAAGCACTCACCTTCCCTCTCCCGTTCCATGGTAGCTTCTAACTCCTCAAAGTGCCTGAGCTTGATCTCAAGCTTCTTCATCTGCGTCTCGACGAGCAGCGCGACGAGTGACTTGATCTTGCGCTCCTCGACGCCGGCGAGGTGCTTGGCTTTCACCGCCGCCGCCGCGAGTGCCGCCGCTGCCGCCGATTGCAGCTTCGCGTCTACCGTCGCTGGTGCTTCTAATTATCGAAATAAAACATAGGCATTTAATCCGGATGATGATAGAAGATTGGAGTCGCAGATAGACCTTCACGAAACAGTAAGTTTGAGTTATTTAATTGAAAATAATATCGGCATGACAATTTGACTCACTTCCCATCGCACATTACTCAAGTTAGGGATTAAAATATTTTATAAGCTTTACCTGGTTGCGGTGAAGGCGAGTCTTTGCTGTCTTTTTCTTCAGCGGGCGCGGCTTCTGAAGGTTCCTCTTTCACCTTGGCTTCACCCTCTTCCACCTCCATCGGCTCGTTCTTCACTTCACTCGCGCCCTCTTTCTTTTCAGTAGCTGTAATATACGTGTTATGTAATGTTGTGGTTTATGGTAGGTTGTGAGTGGGGTGTCTGTGGTGTGTGGGTGCGGTACCTGGCGGCGGGTCGGCGGCGGTGCCGGCGATGCCGGTGGCGGCGAGCGCGGCGCCGGCGCCGAGCGCGCCCGCCGCCTTCACGTGCGCCTCCATCATGGCCGCCGGCACCTCGTCCTGCGGGGGAACACGTACCAAATTATATTTTTTAATCCTCACTCATCCCTATTTCTACAACTGACGCAGTTTCCCTCGCACCTACTAATAGAGTACATCTACGTAGGTAAAGCATCGTCACTAGTTGCAAATTATGATCGAATTGCAGGATATTTTACATAACAGGATAAATAAATTAGCTGCTATATTGAATTGCTGCAACTATTGAATAAACATGTTATTAATTTTTGCGTACCTTTATTGCAGAGAACTCTTCCATGGCGGCTTTAGTTGCCTTGGCGGCGATTCGCGGGTCGACGACGGAGGCTAAGAACGCGACTGTGCTCATCACTGGGTTTCCTGTCTTGCTGAATGGCACCGGTTGATACGCCAGAGGACCTAGCACGCCGCCTATATGGAATAAAAGTAATAAACATTTTTTTTGGTTGATACAGCGCTTTATTATACTGTCTATTTGAGCTAAAGCATAGACTATCGATTACGCATATCAAGAACCACAGTAATTTTACTGTATACAAGTAACGTATAAGTTTTGTTTTCAAGCAGAATCATTACAGTTCGGTATAATGCCAAATAATTAAGACTCAAACCTATACTTAGTGACGTGTGTTTTATAAGCGATATTATAGAAAACTAAGCGTTCACTTTTCAATGTTCACTCAACCGTACGGTTCACTTTCAATTGTTTCAAGTTGTTACCTGACGCGGGGTCGTCGAGGTAGGGGTCCTCGATGGGCAGCCGCAGGAAGTGCAGGATGCACTCGTCCTGCGTGCGCGTGCCGACGTGCGCGGCGACGCGGTTCCAGTCGTCGCGGTGCAGCTCCAGCGCCTCCAGCAGCAGCAGCGTCTCCTGCTCGGTCCACTCGCGCCCGCGTCCTCCGCCACCGCCCGTCAGACCGCCACGGTACTGTACACAAAATAATATAATATAGTTTATGAACAACTGTTAAACTAATACTTTTTACATAAAGCAAAAAATTATCTTTGATTCCGTGTAATAGAAGGCAAGCTTATTGCTCATTAGGCACAATTCTAGACCGCTAATATTGAGAAGAAAAACCTAATATCTTTTTTCCCAATCTAAGAATCGAAACCGAGTTACATGTAATAAGTTTTTAAATAACAGCATGCCGTAATCGTAATATAATGTCGATCAGCGAACATTAATCTATCTATACTTATAATAAATCTATATCTATACTTATAATAAATCTGTAGAGAGGTCAATTCTGTACATGAAATATATTTCCAAAATAACTATCAGGGGGTGATTAGGGATCGATACTGATGCCAAAAATGCAATTTGTAAAATTTTTGTCTGTCGGTCTGTCTGTCTGTATAACCGTTATAGAAACAAAAACTACTCGACGAATTTTAACGAAACTTGGTACAATTATTTGTCATACTCCTGTGCTGGTTATAGTATACTTTTCATCACGCTACAATTAATAGGAGCAGAGCAGTGAAGGGAAATGTTGGGAAAACGGGAGAAGTTACTCCATTTTTTAAGCTTCCGTCGCGTGTGCAACCTTAATGGTTAAAGCTACACAGAAATCATGTATGACGGAAATGTTCTCCTTAAATTATGTAAAAAATATCCCACGACAGCATATGTCTATCTTTTATGGTTGACTCACAATAACACGTGTAACTCCCGATAGCTTAGCAGTTCGAAGCTTTCTCATTATATTTGTCTACTCTTACGTTTATAACACTCTCAGTCATCCCTAATTAAAAAATTTAACATTATTAAATACTTATTCCATAAAAAAGAATCATAGAAATCGGTATAGAAACACCAAAGTTATACATGAAATACGCTAATAATAAGCCATCACGCGTGAATACTGAATCATGCTATAAGGATTATTTTTGTATATATATAAGGTCGCGAACGCACAGGCAGGCGGCTTGCTTGGCACCTAGAGGCTAGCGAATCACCTAGCGAGTAGCTTCGTAAAACGAACATTCTCGAACGTTCGCGACCGGCTCCATTTTTGAAGTCCGAAATCCACGCGGGCGAAGCTGCGGGCGGAAGCTAGTAAGATAATAAAAGCGTCCGTACCTGGTCTAGTTTGAGCCCGGGCGCGACGGGCAGGTCCGGCGTGGGCTCGGTCTTGAGCAGCGGCGCGGCGGCGGGCGCGGCGGCGGGGGGCACGGGGGCGGCCGCGCCACTGTCCGCGCCGTTCGGCAGGCCCGGCTCCACCTTTGGCACGTTCTCCGCTACCAATTACAATTAGATTTAAATATCGGACTATAGTCGATAAAAACTAATCAGTATGCATTCATAGATCATCATCATTCGTAACCTTATTGAAAATTCCATTTTAACATTTAAGCTTGTATCAAATTTGACTAAAAATTTAGTTAGTCACTAAATTTTGCTTTGATAACTATAATTAATTTACTGATATAATAGACTTTAAAAAAGTGAACAACAATGTTAATTTACCTGGTCTCGGTTGTGCTGTTCGCGCAATGAGCGGCTGCAAGCCGGACGGCGTGTCGGATAGCACGTGGAAGTGGGACGTGGGCGGGGGACCCATCGCCGTTGGTCTCGACTCCGCCTCCAACTATTAACAAATATTCACATTGAATTAGTTCGATAAGTAAAAAATCCTATAATAAATTATTAGTGTAACAAAATGAAAAAAAAATCCCAAGTATAATGCTGTACTATTATTGAAGCTCAATGAAGTGACACTACTGCACTGATTAAAAAAGTATCGACTATGGACTTACAAAAAGATGATCATTGCTCGAAACAATTATTCCGGTCTGTTCTTTATCAAGCAATTAATCGTAGTTTAGATATTTTTTGCCTTACCTGGTAGTTGATGAGGCCCCACTGCTCGAGGAATCCGTGCACGCGCATGATGGCGCACACGTCGCCCGCCAGGTTGCGCCTGCACGCGGTGCTCGTCAGGTACTCCGTCGGGTTGAGGCGGTATGTGTCGATCATGAAGTTCCTACAAAATATCTACAGCTAGAAGGATTCGTATGACACAAAAAAAAATCTTTTTTGTTACGCGTCAACGTGATCATAATAATAATGTTATCAGTTTAAAATAATATAATGGTATCTTAAATAAAATAATGGTATCTTATTTTTCTTATTTTATCTTATTTCGTAATGAAAATCTCTAATCTGGAAACATTTATGTCGTTGTTATTTTGGCGTGCGTTACAGTTATAATTTCAATCTATAACATTAATGTCAAGAAAATCTTTCATATACCTATACGCGAGATATATTTCAGGCGTTTTGGATTTGTTCTTTCCGTTGAAGAACTCGGGCAGTGCGCGTTTCTCAATCATGTGTATGGAGTTGTAGTCGAACCAGGCAGAATACGACGGCACCACAATGTGATGCGTTTGGTCGGTCACATTGTCTTCTAGCTCTTCTTTTGTTAGCATCTCCTATAGGAAAGGGTTTGGTGTTTTAAAAGTAGCACAGCTTTCTAAGAATGTCACAAAAAACGCGATTACAAGTCGAAGTGGTTTAATTTTGAAGTTTATGATTCAAAAATTTATTTTTGAATATTGTTTTTATTGGAAACACATATATAGTTCTAAATATGCATTCATATTCGGTATCCCAATCGTTTTTTTAGGACCATTGCGAAAATTAACCAGTCCAAAGAAACTTGTTTTTGAAATTCTGACAAATGAATTAATTTAATTGATTTATTCTCGGGACGTGATTTTTATTCAATAACAAGCGAGATTGGTTATTGAAAACCGCCGATATTATATTTGAGTTTTATATGAAAATGTATTGTGTAATGAGGAGTGTGTGTGTGGTATGGACGAGTCCGCACCTGTGTGTTGGAGTCGGAGTGCTTCCCCTGCGAGTCGTCGTGCGCGTCGAGCGGCGGCGCGGGCGTGGCGGGCGCGTCCGCCGCCTCGCCGCCGCCCGCCGCGCCCGCGCGCGCCGCCCGCCGCGCCGCCGCTCGCGCTCGTGGCGCCGCTGCTGCTCGACGCGGACGGGGTGGCTGCTGCACGGATATGACACAATACACATACATCTATCGCATTCTATGTCTGCGATTTGTATAAGTCAATTTTAAAAGTTAAATACACATTTTTTAAATAATTATAAATTCAATCCTACTGTTCCTTTCCATTTCCTTCTTCTGTACCCTTTTGATCAATTTACAAAGTGTTATTTCAAAAATAGGTAAAATCTAAAACTATAAAGAATAGCGAAATATGCACCAAGAAGTTGAGCAAATCAGTCAGGGTTGATTTTGACATTGAAAATAAAAACATAAATAATATTCACGTAAACATAAGAAATCATTAGGGTTGATTTTGTGAATAACTAAAATTGCGTCATTGAATTTTGGAAAAATATTCTAACCAGGAATCAATACAAGTCCAAAAAAAAAAAAAAAAACTGTATATTATAAATTCATCACTCTATATAAATGTCACTAATTTAAAATACACCAAACTTAAAAAATTAACGCTTACGTTCTGCAGGTCTTTCTGCTTCGGGGGTGGGCACGACATCGGTGTTGTCTCTGGAGGCGTTGTCCTCTTCCTCATCGCCGTCGTTGTCGCGGCGCTTCGTCACACGACTACATTAAAATAACCATAACACATTTAAATACCGAAATTAATCTTAATACTATACCTCTATGAAAAATAGAAACTATTAATAATATACAAGGTAAAAATATAGTATACAATACGAAATCTGCTAATGTGTAGCTATTTTCGCAACATACTCTCAAGAAATCTATACCAGAAAAAGTATATTTCTGTTAACTATTGTTTAGCACGCCATGCTCAATTCGTGTTATTGTTGTTGTGAAATGCACAATGAACAATAATTTACAAGAATATATTCTATCGTTAATGACACGCAAATTGAAAGCAGCCATGAAACCATAAATTTCGCGTGAATATTTGAATATATGTTTAAACACTCTGTAATGCCTCTATGTGTGCTACTATTACGTGTTTATAGGTATAGTTATAGGTTGCATCAAAAGGTGTGACAATGAAAAGTAAAATAAAGGTTTCGCTTGTGTCCAAACTCTTATTTAAATACATGTACATTGTGCCATGAGTGACGAGTGGCGCGCGAGGAATTCCTAGTGTGTCCGCCGCGTGCTAATAACAAATGTAATGAAAGTTAGGAACATTCGTCCCTGCAATTCTATTTTTTCTCGCAATACTTTGTGGTAAATCGTACGAATGTTTACATATTTATCATACTTTTTGACACTTTTTGTATTGTAATAATGTACCTCTTCCTCTTGCCATGCTTCTGCGGCGGCGGTGACGGTGATCGCTTCCTCTTGCTTCCCTTCTTGCTCTTGCTAGAAGGTTCCGCACCCGGTATCAGATCGTCGACAGACAGCCGCAATTTGTGTATCTAAAACAATAATATTCTTCAGTACAAGTTAAATGTATGTTGTCTAGGCTGTTAGTTCTTGTTTACTTATGATCAAAACAAAATTACAGACTAAATTTAATGGTATAGCAATATTCTTGTTAATGCGAACGTAAGTATGTATGTCTGTAACGAAAGTGTGCCTAATTCGCTAAACTACATTTAACAATATTTAACACGGAGGCGGCCTTGACCCTTAGGAATGATCTTGGCCTTGACGATAACTGACGAACCTTGACTTTTTCTCTGCAAATGACGATAGACGATTTAAAATAGTCTATTGGAAAGGAGAATGCCCATTTTTGTATGAAAGTTGGGCTACGCTTGCGTCTGTACAAAACCTTCACTAAACTATAGGGAATATATCCTAAATCTTATATAAATTGAAAACAATTGGATATTCGATGGGAGTTCGGAGTAATCAGAATTTTATTAACTCGGTTATTTTGAGGTTAAGTATGGACTGCAATAATGTACGGTAGAAAGTACCTACGTGCCTAATTAAGTTCAGTATTGCAGTACCTACTTGATATTGCTATAAACAATTATTGGACATTCTTTTCACTTAGCTTTAATCGCTCTTATAAGAAACTGATAGGTATTAACATATCTGATAAGACGAAGCTCCAATAAAACTTCTAAGATAGTATGGCGGAATATTAATTTTTCCTCTGAGCATATACTACCCGACCCTTTGTGTAAGTACATATTTTTCTGACTTATGACTTATTCTATTACATGGATTAATTTAATCTTTATTTTCACCTACCATTATCTCATTTCAATATGGCGTCAACACATATTGTAGAATAAATTCAGCTTAGTTTTTATGACCGGCCGCATGCCTGATGCGTTGGCATTAGGCATGCGGCAATGCAAGAGGGTTGCCTCTTTGGAGGATTCCGATCCCAGGCAAGTCATGTCAGAAACACCGAGGTAAAATGTTGCTTGGCCTGGAAATCGAACAGGAACCCAGGAACTAACTTCACAGCCTAATTAGGCTAATAGTTACTTATCATAGGAAAAGAAAAATAAAACAAGAAATACGAAATCCGATGTATATTTTTATATAGATGTGTATTTTTGATAGATATGGCTTCCCAGAAAACAAACAAGAACTTGATGTGGCTGCAACACGCTTATAATACTGCTGAAGTGAGTGAATGACTTCTTGCAGTGCTGGTCGGGTCATGTCATGTCGTTGTTGTCTGTAAACCTCTCTATTAACTGATCTGCAGCAGGCAGCACAAATTCATTCCAGCCTTGAAACCTGAAATATAATGTAGAAGTTGAGTAAACATGTTCAGATTATTATTATTGTTAAACTGTGTTCTTTAGTTTTTGCAAGATTTTTCCCACATTGTGGGTAGGTTAATAATAATCGACATAACTTACAAACTGGATAGCTTGTGTAAGAAATATACTTATCGTTGCTGTGGCATCGCAATGGTGCAGTTAAAACATCGCCGGGATATGTTGTCTCGATTAATTGTCCTGGGTCTAGGTTCTACACGACTTTGTGTTGCTAACTAAAAGCCTTTTCCGTCTCAAAGTTCCGAACACACATTATACACCTTGTTTCTTAACAGTGAATTTCTCGACTCAACATTAAAATACATAAGAATAACACTCTGATCTTGAGTAAAATATTTTAATAATGAAATATTTTCATTCTGACAAATCTAGTGTCAAAAGGTCATTCATTTCAGTTGCCAGTGTAATAAAAATCAGTACCCATATATTTATTTAATTAAAAATAAAGTCCAGACATGTTTTAGCTGACTTTAGTATTTCTTTTAATGCAAGTACAAGTCGCCATTTGTTTGTTTTTAGAAGGATTAATATTTTATCTTTTTTACCAGCTATTTGGAGTTTGGTTATAATTATTAAGTAAAATATTTTTTTTTTAACAATATTTTTGTATGAATTTATTTGAATAATATATTTAATCCATATATTATAGGTTCAAGTACAAGCACATTTATTGTGCATATTAACTTTTTTATTCCATTTAAAAGGGGAATTTGTTATAAATTGGTATCAATTCGCCATATTGGCAGTAAAATTATCCGGCGTTTGATTTGCAACAATTAAACAACTTTTTTTTTTCATATCTTTAAAACCCCTATTTGCTCATGGCTGAAATAAATACAAATGAAGTAATAATTAAAATTATGATTTTACATGGTTATTTGGTTAAGACGCATGACTGACGCAATGATAGCCTGGTTTTGGGCATTGTCCTTTGCAGCTTAGACTTAAAGCTGCTATTTATTACGTGGCACTGTTAACAATGGTTTAAGCCCTCACTTTCTTCTTGCCATTGGTGTCGACCTCGTAGTCCTCCTCGTTCATCCACTCGTTGTACTGCGCCAGCTCCAGCGCCCAGGACGCGGTGACGCGCCACGGCTCCGCGCGGTTGCACTCCCAACTCACGCTCTCGGGGACGTCTACCTATAATCATCAACATTCGCAACCTCACAACAGATTGTCGATCACTAAATAAAAAAATAAACATCGACATTAATAAATTAAGTCGAGATACCTCACTTTTATAAATTTAGCATCTACTGTCTCAGGGTAAAAAGCGCTGTTTAGTGATAATATTATTACATCCTTATCTGTACTCACTACATAGACTTACTTTACTACTTACTCTTACTAATATCAACAATCTATCTATACTATTATATAAAGCTGAAGTTTGTTTCAACGCCCTAATCTCAGGAACTACTCGTTCGAATCGAAAAAAACTTTTAGTCTTGGATAGCCAATATTTTAAATTACTGAGCATTGTCATACTTAAAATCTTTTTACAATGAAAACGGCGCAGGCACGTCACAATATTGCGAACACGTCGTGCCCATTGCTCACACCTATCCCGCAAGCAAGCGATATGCTCTAAAAAGTTTGTGTCGACCCCAGATTTGAATGTAAGTAGTGTAGGAATCCAAAGCATAGCTTACCGGCAAGTCAGCCTGCACCCACGTGTCGTGGCTGTCCGGTAGGTAGTACCAGTGGATAAGCACGTGGTTGCCTCTGCGGAACACGGGCCTCGCGTACTCCTCCTCTAGTGGATCCACTGTCGGGTAGATTATGTGCGTCGCGTCTTCTTCATCCTCTACGAACAAAAATTGCAGAAATATATTTTTGTAAAATAACAAAAACAATACTTCGATAAATAAGATAGACTTAAATTATCTATAAACGTTTTGACTATATTTGATGTAATAGATGTAATAAACGGGACTGTATAAAATATTTATTAGAAAAAGAGGCATTCTTTGATTTCATCAATTTAACTGTTATAGTTATCAAAAGAGGTCAAGTAAAAGTTTGTGGGAACTGATGCGATTTCGAAAAAAAACAGTAATTGAATCCTTCATTATCTCTTAGTCCTACAGCCAATTCTTAGCCTCAAACAGATTTTTATTTGAAAGCACAAGCAATACATGTAGTATATTACCGCAAATCTCTCCCTGATGGTTGCTAATAATATCCTTCAGCTTGTTAGCTGTCGCCTTGTCGACTTCTGGTCTTGATGTACACACACGGCGAGCGGATGATCTCAGCTCCGAGCAGCGACGATTCTATCTCCATCATCATTTGGACGTTGAGGTCTTTACGCGACGGGTTCTGAAAATGGCGGACCGGGGGTGGGGAAACAGAAAAACAACAATTAGATACAATTCGATATCAATGAATAGAACAGTTGCAAAGGTATGATAATGTAGGAGAGTGCGTTTGAATGGTGCTCGTGTAGTTTGTTATCAAAATATTGTGGCTCAACACCAGGAAATAATTTCTATATATCAACTTCAAACAGGTAAGTAAAGACTGCGTCAGCATTAGGCCAGAAGTTTGCGGTAAATCCAGTACGCTGCGGCCTCAGAGATGTCATGTCTACTGTTTAGTTATTTTTATAATTACAATTTTACTGTAATCATTGTTAGATATTAACTTATCTGTCAGTTCGCACTGAAATCCTATTTGTCTGTTGACAACTTTTTGGTTCAAGGCTTCAGGAAGACGGAATAGTCCCCACAATGAAAAGATTGTCAATGGACCGTCTACAATTTTTTGCCTTTAATCATTGCTCTTTCCTACACTAGGGTTGGCAAAACTGTAAACTGTTGCCCAGTGCAGGCGCAGTGTGACTCCCTTTTTCAACGCAAAAAGAAAAAAGAGTGTCAACGTTTTGATAACATTCGCAATATCAGAGTAAAAAATAATTTGTAAAAAAAAGAGAATCCTTGGCATGCACAAGTGATTTAAGACCCAAAATTTATTAGTGACAAAAACATATACAATTAGTTAATTTCACACACACAATGCACGTGTTAATGAATAACCCACATGTATGTATTTACACAAAAAAAATCAACCAAGACTGTACCATTTTGTAAACCCACCAACTTAGCTAGAACACCTGATATGAAAGAAAACAGAGGAAAAAGCAAATTGACAAATGTGCTAATGATGTACATATCTCAAAATTTCAAAGTAAAAAATGTATTATTACTGGTAACATTAGAAATATATATTTCCATTAATTTTAAATGCAAATAAATACTTATTCAACAAACATCTAAATAATCATTATATTCTCGTTGACAACCATATTTTAGTTCTTTGTTTAAAAATTGGAATACATTAAATTACAAAAATATTTCGTGTTAACACCCTCATATTGAGTTCGTGCATTTGAATCCAGAAACAACACACGCGTTTGAATGAGCCACGTATCAATTTATTTTTTAATTATGACCTTTGACCAAACCATGTGTGAACGTGTGTTGTGACTTAGGCGATGCATTGTTATACATTAGGTATTCACTACGCGAAAACTAATCTGTAATGTTTATTGAATAACCTATTAGCAACAATTGAACGGGCGCCTTTGTAAAGTAATAGACGGGGTAACACCTAACAAATATAATGTACAATAATACTGGTGTGCCTAATAATCGACGAAGGCTCTTGAAACAAGCCGCCTTATCTTCGTTTCCCTTTCCAATGATCATTATTTTTAAATATCATATCGAAATAATTTATATTTATTATAGTCAGACATTGTTGTCCCCTAGACCTTTAAAAGACTATCATGAATAGATAATGCAGTAATGCAAAAACACCTCAGGGAAGATGCGTAACATATTTAGGCAGACATTTTTCAAACGTGTTTAATTCTCAATAGCTGCGCACTTCGTTCACATCGTTGCTAACGTTACCTTGGAGACATTTTAACATTTCGAAAAGTAGTTCCTTTAAGTTTGTGTATACAAGGAGTGTTCTCGTAGCAAATACCAATGCAGGTACTGGCGAAGGCTGCGGGGGCGACGGTGAGCGAGGCGGGCGTGCGAGCCGAGTGCATACCTTACCGACCTGGAAGTCGAACTTGCGCCACCGCTGCTCCGACTTGAAGCGGAACATAGTGGCGAGCACTGTACACAGCGAACCGCCTGGTTTCATGTCCATGAACACTTTCATCTGTAACAAATATTATGGTATTACCTGCAGCATTGTCTTAAGTCTTTTTCGGGCGCTATGTTTATGTTAGTATGTCAGTGATTACACTGTAAAATGGTCGGGCAAAACTTTTGTGGATTTTCCTATTTCGACATACCTGAGGTTTGGATCTTTTAGAGAATGTTGATATCAGGATGGCTGAAGGTTGTAAAAATTAAGCCAAACCCTTAAATATGTATGTAACAACATGCTTAAATGTGTTGTGTAGACCTACTACTGGCATGGCAGACAAGTCGTGAGACAAGTTGAATAATAACTTATGCGTCATATTATGCAGATGTGCATTAAACACCTGCTGATATCGCCGACATTTTACCTGCTTCTTTAGTAAATATGTAACTGCACGTATTCGGTTCCACCAGAAACTTTGGAAGTTTCGAGATAATTAATACAATAAAATATGATAATTAATCATTGTCTTATTTAATATGCTTAATTATCGAGCTCCTTATATATACATGCATGAAGTAGTTTTTTCACATGAGCAAATATTTAATGATAACCGTTCCTTTATGGAGCATTTCAATTGACAATTGTTGTCAACAAATAATGGATCATTTGGCAATACAAAATTATTGTATTATGCCATACAGATGTATTAAATAGTACCATATTATATTATGCGAGTTGCATACCAAGACCTAAGCTATTCATTAAGTTTAGAGCGTATAGTTGACATATTTTTCATGCTTATATGCAGACTGCAAACTTTGTTAACTACAGTATTTTTTTCTGTGCAGTTTTCTCAGGTATGCGAGCTAAGATAAACTGATAAAAATAAATCCTTGTTCTTAGTCTGCAACGGGATTTATGTTCACGAGTAAAAAAGTAAAAAGATCATAGACTAATTTTTCGTATTTTTTTAATAAAATTGTACATCCTGCCCTATTTTTTTACAGATAAAGAGATAGTTGTCTCGCAGGAAAGTACCTATGTTATACAGGACTGATATTGTTATATCATCAATGTACCAAACGTAACTTAGAAGTATGATATCAGGATTTTGTAAGTATTATACTCAATGTTTAGATTCTATTATATATCACACATATATGGCTTGCGAGGCCAGTGGCGCGTTCAGGAAATTATAAGATTCCTGTCACTAATTAATTCCGCAATGCAGGTCTTTATTTTCTGACAAATAAGTATTTATTTACATAAAAAGAAAATTACCCAAGTTGAGATAAATTTCTCTTATTAATATTTCGTTTTATTTGTAATGATACTGAAAAACTAAATTAGACACGGACTTTTAAAATTACATAAGTTTTTATTTTATTTATTTATTGATTTACCATACAAATGTTTCGCGATGCTACATTGGTATCAAAATTAATTCTTCATATTCGAAGAATTGTTAAATGCGTATTATTCTATTTTACACATTATACTTAATCACTTCAGTATGAACCATGTCATTTTAACTGATACAATAATAACATCAAGACCGGCTATCGATAAAACGACTTCCTAAGATGAGACATAATGAAAAGCCTTGACTGTCTCCGCTTCCTTACGTCTGGGTCTTTCGAACCATGACCGCTACAATACCGATCGCTTTCCGAAGCTAATGGATCAATAATATTTGCAAACAAAAACAATAATAAACCTTGTCAAATTGAAACGGTTAATTTATTGACATTGACGACTGTACCCGTCTAATAAATTAAGGTGCATTTTTAAATAACATAAGTAAAAAATCCACGGAGGCCATTAATATTTTTTTTTGTTGCTTTGAACCTCGGGACAAGCTTGCCGTTCGCCTAATGGTAAGCGATACGGCCGCCCTTAAATAGTAGAAAAACCAATCCAACAAATTGAATTACAAAGTATTGTTTAGTATTCCACTGCGTTCGCCGTCCTGAGACATAAGGTATAAGTTGTTATGTCCAGTAGTTACAATGTCCACATTGAGAGACATATGAGAGACCCACCACAATTTAAGTTTATGAGATATTCATAAATTATTTCGACTGATATCAGACTTAATGCATTTAAGGTTAGTTTATTTATTAAATGCTTACACATTATAAAACAGTACACAGCCGCATCTAGCTGATAGCTATCATAATATACTTTTGAAAACCGAATGCAATAACTAAACGTTTCCTTAACTTGCCTATACTATCTACTTCTGGGGCCTTATTCTCTATCCCGCACGTTATTTTAACAGTGCTTAACAAGCACGTAACACAACGCGTCATGTTTAGGACTATAGAAATTTGACTTACAGAATACCATTCCACGCACATTTCTCGGAGATAACATGACACGGCCGCGTTACGCGTTTACACTATCATACAGAATAAGGGCCCTGAACGCTATAATGACGGTGACGAACGGAGAGAAATGAAATTATAAGAATGCACAGTCGCAACACCTATACCACTTCTATGATATCCACTGCCGGCTGAACTCTCAAGGTTATTGACGCCTCTTAATATTTTAAAATACAATACATAGATATTCGAAATTATAACATGTTTGTTCAGCAGTTATTATCCGTGGTAATTAATGGTAGTGCTGCATAATATTCAATATGACAGCGGTAATATGACGAAACGCTATACTGAGTTTGTATGACACAATCACCGTCCACAGCCTAACAGCTACATTGACCGCTGACTCGCGACCCGCTACAGACGTGTTTTAAACAATAATATTTTTTTATAAACATGAATAATTTGGCCACGGGATGTGTTTTAGCGTTGTTGTTCATACTCGGCAGTGCGTATAGATCGACTACACCGTTAATTAAAAACGTAAGTTTGCCACTGTTTGTATTTAGGACAAGTTCCGTTCAAAGCTCGCGTGAGCCCATTGCCATTCTCACGGATCTGTTACCCTTATAAAGTATATTCATTATTGTTTCCTAAGTGTATTTTACAAGAGAATAGTTAATGAGCGTGGTACATAAATGCTTTAAAAACAAATAATTTATTTTATAGTATTACTTTCCCTTCTGGAAGGTAATGACTTAATATCATCTTTGTCCCTCGTATCTAACATAAGTGTCTCAAAAAAGTACTATTTTGATTTTAATGAGTTTGTCTTATGTAAAGAATTCGTTTAATATGTATTTACTGTGATCATTGTATAAAATAATATCTCCATTTTTAATTAATTATAAATTAATATTATGCTAAATAAATATTTGCAACGGCAAAATATTAACATATAAAATATGCTATTTTATATATGAGGTGAAAATTTAACGTACTAGAAATGCAAAAATATGTTAAAGAAACAATTTACAATATATTATGTTGATAATTGAATTATAATAAAGTTAAATGTGTTGTTTTTTACGGAAAGGTCTCAGACCCTTGCCCTTACGACAATTATTCGTGTACTTTATAAAAATAGCCTTTATTTTTCTACTGTCATCTTTTTAACATTACCAAATATATAAAATATCATACATATTACAGAAAAATAACTGTATTTTATTTCTATTTTAGGTGTATTGTGGCGGCACACACTTCGAGGGTCCACACTGGTCCGGCCCTGATAATGCGCTGTACTGGGTCGATATACAGGGTCAAAAAGTTCTGCGCCTGGATCCAGGAACGAATAATGTTACCAGCAAATCAATAGGTGTGTTATCCAATTTATAAAAAATCGTCATTTGAGATTAAAGTAAACCAGAGGTTTGTCGCGGCTACGCCCGCGTGAATATGTTTTGTTGGCATAAAGTTCTTTTGTGTATTTCTTTATCATTAAACCTACTTTTACTCGCGGCTTCGTCCACGTGAAGGAGTTTTCTGGGGTAAAAGTCCTGCTATGTATTTTCCCGGGATAGAAAGTATAACCTTCCCAGGGCCTTAAACTATCTCAACGTCAAAATTCATAAAATTTGTTCAGTACATTTTGAAAAACTCGATAACATACAGACAGACAGAAAAGGGGACTTTTATAACATGTATAGAAGTAGCCTATAGTGTGCCAATCCACATCTCTTTTTCTAAGCTAAAATGCATTCAGGGCCTCCTTTTTTTGTTGTAAGAATGTATACAAATAATTTTGTTAGAAGTTAGATGCTGTTATATATACATCGAAAAAACTATCCAAACAAACATGAATCACCCCGAAAATTGTAACTAAATATTCAATAAATACAAAATCATACAATATACACGGATCTTCAGGTTACGGGCCTGTGTCAATGGTGGTAACCGTTAAGGACAACCCGGGAATATTGCTGGTGGCGGTCAGAGCAGAAGTTTACTTCATGTCGTGGGACAACTTCGAAGACGACAGTTCGTTGCGGTTGCTCAGTGTGCTCGACCTGGGCCGTCCAGACAATAGGTGTAATGATGGAAAGGTCGACGCTAAGGGAAGACTTTGGATCGGTATGTATGATAAATTAATAAAAACTAAACTCATGTTTTCATCGAAGGTGTGAGCAAAGGCGCAAGTAATCTGTGCACATTTCGCTTCATATTGTAAGACAGGGCGATTTTAATAACGCACAAAAATTCCACAAGGCGACGCCTAAAAATTGCATAGTACTACGTGAAATGATTAAACGAATGCATACTACTGAAAAAAAAAATGATTTCTTCAACCTAACCCACTGGAAAACATTTTATTATTAGATTACTACCTTTTACCTACGGCTTCGCCCGCGTGAAGGAGTTTTCCGGGATAAAAATCCTGGTACATATTTTTCTAGGATACAAAATACCCTGAAACTTTCCCAGGATCTTAAAACTATCTCCATACCAAATTTCATAAAAATCCGTTCAGTAGATTTTGAGAAAATACATAACATACAGACACATAGAAAAGGGGTATTTGTTAATAATATGTATAGATTTTCATCAGAATAACTTTTTGGGAAATTATGTTACAGGTACAATGGGAAAAGAAGTGGGCAACAACGTAGATAAAGACCAAGCAACTCTATACATGCTGAGTGAAGAGAACTATTTAAACCCTGTGGAAGAAGTGCGGCCCGTCACCGTATCCAACGGCATCGCTTGGACATCCGATAACAAGTTCATGTTCTACATAGATACACCCACCAGGAATATTGATGTGTTTGACTTTGATCTGGAGAATGGGAGTATCCGTTAGTATCTAGATCTATATTGTTATCTTTGGCCACATTATTTATAATACCAAATTTCTTTCGTATTATAATACCATAGTGTATTATTCGGTTTGTTTATTGCAATCAAAGATTTACAGAGTATGGATGGGTATGATTTTTTAGACATTCATTGATGATACAATAAAATTACTAAGATGAATCATAATATTAGAATAGTTTTGTAAAATTTGTCAAAATCTATTGCTGTAATCATGATTTAAATTTATTCTTAAAAAAGGGCTTTTTAATTAAATTGCTGAAAGCTAATATACAATATAAATAACATTTTAATTTCAGGCAATAGAAGGACAATATTCAGTTTCCAAGCCAACAATGTGACTGGACTGCCCGATGGTATGACTATCGACAGTGATGGCAACTTATGGGTAGCATGTTTCAATGGTGGAAAGGTATTGTATCAATCTATTACGATTGTTCACTCATTGAAGTTGGTTTCCAAAAAATCTCAAATAATTAAGTGTTAAGCTACTTCTCAAAAGTAATAAGTCTACATTCATCTCACTTAAATAATATATAACTTCACATGGACTTAAGTGCTGAAACAGTAAGTTACAGCAACTTTTCTTGCCCTACACTTAGATTTCATAAAAATAAACCATTATTAACCAGATATTTATATATAACATTACAGGTGATCAAAATAGACTCAAGAGCTGGAAAACTGCTGGAGCAGCACAAATTACCTGTATCAAAAGTGACCTCAGTAATGTGGGGAGGTCACGATTTGTCTACATTATTTGTGACCACTAGTAAAGTGGGACTCAGCAACGCAGAACTAGCACAACAACCTGAAGCAGGGTCGATCTTTGCCATAGAGGATACAGGCTCAAAAGGACTGCCTGAAAACCAATTTGTTTTTACTGGAGCTGCCAATTATTAATATATTCAAGTTTTATTATATTGTTATTATTTTTCTAAAGTAAATAATGAAATATTTCTTATGATGTTTTAATGCCTCCAGAATACATAACAATTTATACAGGTGGCTCTTTAAGATTTTTCCATAATTTTTGATGATTATAATAAATTCTGAAAAAAATGACACTCACAAGGGAAAGGGGAATTAGCTAAAACTATTTGTTGCCAATTGATCCTATGGGTTATAATTTATAAGTGTCAAAATCATTTATAAGGCCATAGAAGGATTGTAATGGTCATTATTCAACATACATTAAAAATAATTGGGGAAAAAGTGTGAAATTGAACACCTAATCACTCAAGTTTATAAATTCAGTAAAACATAATTATATTGCTAATAACTAGCGTGAACAATCTAATGAAAAACTATATATTGCACTTTTGAAATATCATTACAAATACACAATTTACAACAATTTGTTTTTTAACTAATAAATTTCTCATCATCATCATTAAGTACTAATATTGTTTATTTATACAGCAGTAGTAGTATTACTTTTTTACTAGTAATAAAACATTATAATGAAAGAACTACCTAAAATTACAGCCTTTGTATTAATGGTATGCATATTGTAAATTTTAATAATAAGTTATTTTTAAACCCAATTACATAATTTGCTATAAACTATACTATAGTAATAATATTATTTATGTCAAATGTTATTTTTGATGGCACCATAATAATGGAGGGAAAACAACTACTAACATAATAGACTTAAATAAATTAAAATAGGACTTTTACTTATCACATTTGCAGAAAATTAATTAAAACAGGATTTTCCAACAAGTTTTGTGTGTAATAAGATCTATTATACTTCTAAGGTTATGTTTCTACTTTCTAAATTGTAAATATTGGAGCACTTACTGGAAGCCTCAAGAACGGCGGGTCGGACGCATTCTTTCCGAGCTTGTTCTCTTGATACTGTATGAGCTGAACCACAAGCTGGGCCAAGCCCTCTTTCGTTGGTGGATCCGTTTGGACATGCTGGGAAAAACATATACAAACCAAATGAAAATTTATGATGAATACGATAATATTAACAAATGATGTCCTTCAATATAAGTTATTAGTAAACCTTTTATGTAAATAACTAACCTTCTTACAATTCTTCTGTAACCAAACACGAATTTGATCGAATTGTGCCAGTGATTCCGACGATTGAAAGTAGTCGACGTTTGGCCCGCCATCCTTTTTCGGACCAATAGTTGTCATTTTTAAGGGCTAATAATGTTCTGGGCAAAGATCACACTCACAAATCACAATTTCTTATAAAGATAAATGAAAAGAACAAATATGCCCAGTGCAAAAACAAGCAGATACACGGCGTCGTTATTCACTACTTTGACATATTATACAGTGTTGCCAGGGCCCTTGAGTCGTAAGTTACGTTTCGTTTCCTGAAATGTTACATTTTTGCTGCAAAAGTTACATTATTGTTTTTTTTTTAATTTACGCGTTTTTGGGCAATCATTTTTGTAGCTGCAAAACCGCGGGGACTCGCGAAGCAGGAAATGTGCGCGAGCACACACAAGCAAAATCAAATTTTAATATATGCAAGATACGTTTCATTTTGTCATGGCGAGCCATCTCTGAGTGTGATATGGAGTGAAATACTTTTTAGACCCGCCAGTTTTAGGTGTGTTCAATTTGGATGCGTTGAATAGAAATGCGTTTGTAAACTGTTTACCATAAAAATGTTGTATTACAAATCTCGTTGTTCTCAAAAGTTACGAAAATTGTCTTAAATATAAAAATTACTTACATGTTACGCGAGGGGGTCAAAAGTAACGAAAAATGTAAGAAATGTAACCTTCTGGCAACACTGATATTATATCCAATGTTGCTGACGATAAAAAATTATAAAGCTTTGTATACAATTGTTAACAAATTAATCGACTATTTTTATTTAATTATTATTTTTTTTTATTATCCATTCACAGTTATATTACCTATAGTTGTAAAAGTGGCTAACCTAATCTCTATGTTGCCAGATAGGTTGTTATTTAATCTCCCATTACAAAAATAATGTAAATGTGCACATTATACGATGCATTAGTTTTGAATTTAAATCAAAGAGAATTATAATATACTAGCTTCCGCCCGCAGCTTCGCCCGCGTGGATTTCGGGTTTCAAAAATGGAGAAGGTGCTCAATTTGTCGGGATGTTTTTTTAATTTATGGTGGTATGCAGGTGGTCCGATTGTCCGGTCAGGGTCTGATGATGGGATCCTGGTGAAATTGAAGGAACTTTTAACCATTAAGGTTGCACACGAAATGACGGAAGCTTAAAAATGGAGTAACTTCTCCCGTTTTCCCAACATTTTCCATCACTGCTATGCTCCCATTAATTGTAGCGTGATGAAAAGTATACTATAACCAGCTCAGGAGTATGAAAAATAATTGTACCAAGTTAAGTTAAAATCCGTCGAGTAGTTTTTGTTTCTATAACGGTTATACAGACAGACAGACAAAAATTTTACTAATTGCATTTTTGGCATCAGTATCGATCCCTAATCACCCCCAGTTATTTTGGAAATATATTTCATGTACAGAATTGACCTCTCTACAGATTTATTATAAGTATAGATATGCAAAAGTAGCTCAAAAATTGTCCATAACGAAAACATGCATTTTAAAGTAAAACAAAAGAAATAATATCGTGAAGCCAACCAAATAACTAATGATATATTAAATTTTGTGACTGTTCAATTTAGTCGGGTCCGCGATATCACTTTTGTTGAGTTTCAGAACGCGACATTACATTATTATATTCTGTGCTCCAACGCACACTGCTTTGATGTTAGGAACACACCTACATTGCTTAGACAACAGTGAACTTTATACAATAGCAATAAAGCTCAAATTGACTCTACGTAGTAGTTAGAAAACGTTTGTATGGGAAATAGAATAATGCTGTTTTGAGGATTTTCCCGGCAATTATTCGAATTTTTCTCACCTTTTAAACCTTCCCTAAACCTCCACGAATAATTCAAGACCAAGATAAGATAAATCCGTTCAGCCGTTCTCGAGTTTTAGCGAGACTAACGAACAGCAATTCATTTTTATATATATAGATATGAAGAATTTAAATGTGTTATGTGCAGTAAAAATAAAGTATGTATGTATATTTATTCATAACCCCTGTAACTGTTAGATTATTAAATTCCGTCGATGATTTATATCTACATATTCTGTTGGAAATATTTTAAAATACAAAATAAAAGGACTATAGTACACGGTAAATGTTTTATTGTGTCTAAGATTTTAGTAGATATCTAAAACTATAATAAAGCGTGTTAATAGTATGCAACATGTAACAATTTCCCTTCATTGAATAAAAGGCATGGTATGACAAATACAGCAATGCACCGATAATTTATTAAGATTCTAGCCGCAATATTTCATATACAATACCAACATTGATTAAGAATACTATTAGAAGTGCATATCCATCGTAATTGACACACAAAAAAAAAACAATATATATTACAACGATATGTTATTGTCATCAAATGGGGACGGTAAGTGCAAGCGACACATTTTTGTGGATGAATTGTGCTTATAAACATAGCGCTACACAACAAGTCCATCGAAGCTGAATGAGATATCTATTCGCATAACAATTTATAGACATATAACACACATACATTTTTTCTATAATATTTAACCCTTTCACGCAGTTTAAAAATTAGTTCGCTTTATATTGTACTTTTCGTCAATCTATATCAAAATGACCATGCAAAAGGAATCACTGGCAATAATTTTCCGGTCATTTTTCTAATAGAAAGTCCATCGCAATTAAAAGACGTAACGTTTGAGTGAAATGCGTGAAAGAGTTAAACCATATTATCCATTAGCTAACATACATTTAATTTTTTTCAACATTATGTCCACTACTAATTCAGACAAGTTGTCTTCAGATTCCGTGTGGCTAGTTTAGAACATTTACGATTAAAAAATATCAGCAGCAATTACTGTGAGTTAAAATACATTGAATTAATAAGCAATTCATAATAACGGCATCGGGCCATAACATAATTAGGTTTTAAAGATGAGTTCAGTAAGTGGAAAAAAACGAATTACCCATACCTAAAGTTCAAAATTCCTTAACCATTTGTCCTTAATAAAATTGGCTTCATTATTGAAATAAGTAATAGAAAAACAGATTTTTAAGTAAGATTATAGATGTATTGTATTTGAAAATGTTCATAATTAATTGCTAAAAAAAAGTGCCTTAAAGGCCCGATACACAGGTAGTAAATATAATAAAATCACAGCACAAATTGCTTCACAAAGTATTTCATGTAAACTAGCGAAGCTATAATTACAAAATATAGACAAATATGCATGATACACAAAACTTTGTCTTTTTGTAAAAAACAAAGGAGACATGCTCAAAATGAGTTAATATAACAGTATTTCAAATGATTGGCACTGTTTTTATGATATACACGTTTCTAGGCACCAATTCAAAATAATTATGAAGAAAACAATTCATAGAGATTACGATTTAAAAATTGATCCAATTTATATCGATATTGCGAAACAATTTTAAATTGGAGCCAATAGAAACACTTTAAAACTATGGAGGACATGACTTTATATTTACTAATTTTGGTTTTCACTCATACGCAAATTTAATTTTCAAAAAAACAGAGCCTGACTAATAAATCCTAGTGTTTTTATTGACAGTTTAATAATTCTCCATTGACAATTTCATTTTTTTTTAGATTATTTGAAGAACTAGAATTGACATCAATACATTTATCCTAGAACATTGAATACATCCCTAGCTAAACCCACACCAGGTGTAATTATTGTCATTATTATAATTGATTAGCATTACACATCAAAGCTAATTGAAGTATACCATCAGAAGAGGATATTATTCATAACACAATTCATTCAGCGTCTAACAATAAATGCATTATGTGAAAACACATTCGCAAAGTATGTATAAAAATGTGTTCAACAAACATGATACTAAAATAAAAAAAAAACATATGGCAACAATTTCAACAAAAAAATAAATTAGTAATAATATCACTTTAACATTTACTAAAAATGAAACTAGAAATAATTAATTATAAACTTGAGCTCCGTAACGCTTCAAAAGGTTACAAAATAAACGAATCCAGTGACAATAGAAATGCACGTCTTACATGCTAAATTAATTAATGTCATCTGCCTAATTATATCGCACGCGCAGGATGTCATTAAAATACCGGAAAATAATCTTATTCACAATATTAAAAAACGGTGTAATTCGAAATTTTATTCGTTATTACCATCGGCCTCAAGATATTCTTTGCTGAATACAGGCTACAATAAAGCTTTTCAGATTGACCTGTTTGAAATGGCCTGCACCCAGCTAATCTTTATCAATCAAGTCGACCTTTATCAATTTTGTACCTGAACTAAAATTTAAAAATTACATTTAGAATAGCAAATTTTCTTTCAAATTGTTTTTGCCACCTAAATTTCTTTTTTAGCTTACAACCATTTACTTCTATTGTGTGTAAACTGTTTTTTATAGACAGCAAAATGAATTGAAATTAACGACATCTTATGCGCACATACTATTTTTTATCGATATGGAATAGTTATGCCCTTCACATCTCTATCGAAAGCACAATGGGTTGTACCATATAACAAATTCAATGGATTAACCCCTCATTGTTTCGGAGATAATTTATAAGAGCACATATCGACCATTACCATAGACAATTTAAAATTATAAGAGGTTTGTCATGAGACTTCAGCGCAAACAACTTTAAACTTAAAAACAAAGATATTCAATTAATCACAAAATAATTTCGACTATGTCTTAAATCTGTCTTTCTGTTTGATTGATATCTATTACTTCAGTATATACATTTAATTGTTGATCAAAAACTAGTTCATAAACACCATGTACATGGTGTTCCAACTTTTGGAGTTTGTGAGGAACTCAAAATATTTATTTAGTTGAATGTTAGTTTACTTGTAGCCAAGCATGTACTCCGCTATGCCGATGTAGTAGACCGCCTGGGCGATACCAAAGAGCGGGGCGATGACTATCATACGGCATGCGCCGCCTTTGAAGAACGCCGTCGGGCCTTCGTACTTCATTGTTTTCCTGTTATACAAAAGAAGATTTTTTAAAAATGACTAAATAATTACCTTTTCTAGCTACGGAATTGTAATCTAAGGCGTGAGATATGGTTAACAAGAATTGCAGTATAGCGTTACACGCCTTTCTTTATTACAATGGAATCGAAATATTAAATGAAATTCCACTGAGGCCTCTTGATCTACTGTACTTGGGAAGGTATAGCTCATTATGACGATAAAGATGTTAAGTAAGCGATAATTACAGATGACAGTATTGTAAACGTCACTGACAGCATTGTAGATAACGATGTCATTGATGAATAAGAATATAATGATATTGACGATGACGTTTTCAATAATGATGGGGAGGTTGTCAATAAGAAGGATGAGGATCAAAATGTTGATGAAATATTCAATAAAAACGGTAACGTTAACACTGCAGTTTCGTTATTAATTTTAGCGTTGACAATAATGATGATGACGTAAACTATCGTCAATGTTAACACTCACGCGACACAGTCCATGATGGAGGAGTACTGTCGCTCGCCGGTGCCCTTGGTGAGAGTCTGCATGCGCGTCTTCACCACGTCCATGGGGTTGACGGCCAGCGCTGCCGTAGAACCGGCCGCGCAGCCAGACACGAACGACCACCTGAGAATGGACGATGTATGGAATCAGTTTTGAATTTGGGTCAATGATGATTTATTTTTATATGTATTAAATAAAATTGGTCAAGTTGTAGTCAGACTAGCGCACCAAAGGTTCCGTATGGCATTTTTTTATTTTTATTATTTTCTGTAAAATAACAATTTTTTGTCTTCATTTATATTTATGTAAAGTATAAAAAATATTCCGAGAGAGACTTCCATTATCTATAACGTTTTACAGTCGAAGAAACATTCCAACGTACACAGACTGGTTTAATAATGCCGTCAGTTAAGAACCCTTAAATTATGGAATACTTCACACACATACGTAGCGGGGAATTTTATTATACGTTAGTGGGCTCAAATTGCCGTCTGTTACACGAAGAGCCGCTTACCACTTACCAGAAAGGTGTGTGTCCACTAGGCTCCTTGGGCCCGAGGTCGTTGAGCGTGGCGAACAGCGGGAAGTACACCACGCTGAAGGACACGTCGCGCGCCGCCGTCGCCGTCACGCCCTTGTACAGCCCGAAGATACCTCGCTCCCTCAGCAGCTTCTTGGTGAGTTCTAGTGCTGTGATGCGCTGGATTGTGCGTCCCTCTGTGGACAATGTACATTACTATTTCAACTTAACAGGTACACGTCTTCTGAAATTATAAGAAGGTAGGCTTAATTCAATAATAGTGCTAATCCCACTACTCACTACTTCTAGTTCAAATATTCATCGGGTATCTCTTAACAACATGCTGGATACAGGCCGCTTTTGAAAGGTCCGTCTGGAAATCTTTGGGGGAGGCTTATTTTCAGCAGTGGACTTTATGTGACTAATGATGATGATGATGATGATCTCGTAACAAAAAACTTAACTGAAGGCGAACGATATTCTATAAATTCCATAATTATAAATACTTATACCCAAATTGCAATTTTCATTTTGAACAGTACACCGCCGTTTTCAATAAACCATTCCAAACGGTTTTTCCAATCTATCACGAAAATGGACCAATCACAACAAAGTTTTTACGGCAAGCTTCAAATGACGTATTTTGATTGGTCAATTTTCGGAATGGAATCGAAAATTAAAATTAGAAAATTAAAAACGGCCAATGGTAGTGCAAATATAACAAACCCGCTTTAGCCTGCGCGGCGACACGTCCAGCGTCCTGCATCTGTATTTTGAGAAGCTCCATGGGAGTCGTGATGACGATCTGGCACGCGCCTGCTAGACCACCCGCTACCATTTGGCGTAAAACTGGCAACGATCTGATAAACAAAAACATATTGACAATTCATGTTTGTGTGACGATTTATGAATATTGCCAAGATACGCACTAGTGATGAACTAAGGGCTAGTGTTTTAGTAATAAAGGGAGCCCTGTCTAAGCAGTAGGTCAGTATATGAAAAAAATACTATAGTATCAAAATGAGTTTTAGATTTAAAAAAACAAAGATCAATCACCTACATGATTCTTACCAATATAAAGATAGGTTACTCTTACATCAAGTAAAGCAAAGATCAATAGAAGAGTTGAAGAACAAATGGCGTGGTGCACTCGTAACAAATCAGCCTATCCTTTCGTAAATAAAAGCGTGAGCTTATACATATAGTATAACCTTCAACAACTTCCCAGTGAATTAACGTAATAGACCTCAATAGGCAATCAAACACCTATCGAATTGATAGATTATTGAGTACACACTTCAATGAATGTTTCTGGCCTTACAGAATCTATCAATAAAATTGTTGTGTCAACCTGCCGACTTCAATAAACGGTCAAATTTGCTAGTTTCTGATCGATAGCTAAAATGAACCAATCAAAAACATCGTTTGATATATTTATTATTAGCTGACTTTTGATCGGTTTATTTTTGACATTTATCCGAAGTTGTCGATTTGGATTTTTTACAGCTGTTTTCAATAACCGATCCCAATCTCAATCTTTAATCCGATTCCAAGAATGAATCAATCAAAATAATATTGGCCCTGATAGATCAATTTTTCTGATAGATCGAAAAATACTATTGGGATCGTTTATTGAAAATGGCGGCCAATGAAATCGGCCGTAATTATTTTTTTTAAACCAAATCATATATACAAATTCGTTACTAGGAAATCATATTTAACACACCTAAACAAGAATAGAAATGCAAGCAACCTTTAAATATAGATATAATATCAGTTTACACGGTAGGCAATCATTTTAAATATAAAAAGAAATTTAAAATTGACACTTATCATTGCGAACATTATGCGATAGAATTCCGTGTAGTTATGATAAGAAATGATTAATCATACCCATCAGGTAACGTGAGATAGTGTCGGAACATGTCGTTAGCGGCGAGCTTGATGGCCTTCTCTGGCGTGATGAGAATTATATTGACGGCGGAACCGCGGTACATGCCGAAGTAGCCCTCCGCCGCGTACGTCTTCTTGAAGCAGTCCAACCTTTAAGAAAATAATTACATTAAAAACAATACACCTCGAATCAATAACCTCCTCCTTTTTTGAAATCGGTTAAAAATAAAACTATTGTTCGGATTTTATCGCGGTATTTAATATTATAATTAAGAAAATAAAAACATTTACTTTACGTTGAAATAAAACTATTTTTCGGATTTTATCGCGGTTTTGTGATAATTTTCTCCTGACGATTCGAACACGCCTTCATTGTCACGGGGAGACTGTGTTGGTCGTCCGAAAAGTGAGTTACATTCACACAAACATAAATCATTATTTTCATTGCATTTTAGTTCAAAAGAATAACTGCCTTAGGGCCGGCGCAGAAATGGCGCAGCGGAGCGAAAGTGAATTAATATTCAAAATCAATTAACACAACAATCTAATGCAATTTCTTCTTGTGTTATGGATTGAAAATATTATCTTAATGAAGACAATGTCGATCATAGTTTGGCAGCAAAAAAATTCTTTGCGCTGCGCTCCGCCATATATGTGCCAGCCCTTACTGGCATAGTAGCGTAGCTGAAATCTAGTATTTAATCTCCGAGTTGGGTTATTTGATATTGGATTTTTTGCTCCGTATCAGTATGGAATCTGGAATTTGTGCTTGGTTCGGCAATAGATTCGCTCCCTATCACATCATGTGACGGAATTCACACGACCAAAAGCGGTTGCTGTTGTTGCGCCATGTCTACCCTTATGTTAAAAGTGTAAATATATCTTTTACTCAATATTTCACAAGTAGGTTTTATTTGTATATGAAAAACAGTTTTAATCAATTTGTATTTGAATATCGCTTATTATAAATTAATTATACAATTTCAATTTCTTAATACAAGCAAGCCTTAAAGGTAGGTAATACTCAAGAATCGTTTTATATTTCTCTGAAAACGATACGCGTAATGGATTTCATGCTGTAGCTACGTAACATACATCATTTGTAAAACTAAATTAACTCCTCGTGGGTTGTAAACAGTTTCATCTATTTAAAAAAGTTTAACGAGCCAAACTCTAACGAGCAAAATGATTCAAAGTATGTATATAAACACGATTTGCTTAAATTGGCAATAACAAAATTGGCTCTAAGTTGTCTTCTTTCATATTAATGCGCCCAATAATATCTTGTTTTTATAGCTAAGAGTCTTACAAAGTCTCGCTGGCGACGCAAGTAGTAATTGCCATGCAAAATATATCAATACTACGAATCATAAATAATATCCAAGAGGATTTATTGGCAGCGCGTCAACTCTATCGCCGATGCGAGCCAATATAAATGAATCACTCATTGACAATTGTGAGGGGCCTACATCTTGGCCAATGCGTATAGTAAAATATACTTTTAGTAAAAGAAACCGTAATCGTCCCCAAGATCTACCTTATTTCGATATATACTCACGCCTTTTGTCCCTGAGAGGATAGGCAGAGGCGCAAGTGGTGCACACACTTTTCGCCGTGAGTATTCTGTCCCATGTTGTGATAAACGGCGAGCCTATCGTCATATCGAGCACAAATTCGAGACTCCGGGCTGACACTGAGTAAGTAAACCCAATATCACTTTGCCCGACCTGGTGATCGAATCCGAGACCTCAACACTGCAGCCGTACCGTAATACAACTACGTCACCGAAGTAGTCTTACTATGTTGTTTTTTTAAATGTAGTTGAGTACATTCTTTACAAAAAACGATGTGTTGGCCTATCAAATTTGAGGGTCGCCCTCGATTTCTCCTGGATCCAATTATCAGATTCTAACCTAGTGACTGTGGGACTACTTCAGAAGTATTTCCTTTCGAACAAAAAAAGAAGTTTAAATTAGTCCACAATTGGCGGAGTAATTGCGTAACAAACACACAACAAAAAATAAAAAATTAACATACAGCCGAATTGAGAACCTCCTACTTTTTTGAAGTCGGTTAAAAATGAACACCTCGATCGTACGATCCAAAGCGTTATAGGTTAATAACATGTTATTTTTATCGCACTAATTGAAGCTATTTATAAAATGTCGCTACGGCAATTAACCTAGTGTTGTAATGACTCTTATAACCGTGAAAATAGGGCAATGTGGCCAATATTGCATTATCTTTAGCGATATTTATTGAATAATATAAAATTATAAAATCAATCTTAATAGTTATTGTATATTGTTATTGATAATATAAAACGCAATTGCCTCTCACATAGCTTATCTCATGTACTATACCAACTTGAAATATATATGAATACAGTTTATTGCAACCGCTAAAAAAATATCATAAGGAATAGATTCCCATTATAGATACTGATGCGGGCGGAGCCGTGAGCAAAACTAGTTACAAGACAAACCATTATAATATATAATTAATTTTATCGCCTCTCTTTATAACACTCAAATATAAAAAATAATAATAATAAACATGCATATCATGTAGGAGACATTGCTTTTTTTTTGCTTTTAATTCGCAGGAAATGGTATAATAGCTGTAAAAAATGACGAAAGTGTAAATAAAATTATTTTACGGATTTTATAATTTTCTCTGAAGGGGTTTTATTTAAATGTCTAACCTTCGCGTAAACATGAGACATAATTAATCTTACGAAAAGTTATACTCACATGCTTTTGTACTGTTTCTCTCCCTTCGGGCCGACCGTTTGGTTCTGAAGCCGGGTCTTGACCAGGTCCAGCGGGAACACCACCGACACGCCAACGATACCGGCAATCCCGCCATTTATTATCTTTGGTAGTAATCTGGAAATAAAATTACCTGTTATCTTAAGTCTATCGTATTTATATCTTATGACGAGTTGTGCGTAATTTTCGAAGATATATTTCAGTTTGTAATAATCTTGGCTAAGTTCAATGATAGCACTAGCAACATCCTCATAGTTACGTTTTTGTTTACCTCTTCGAAGATAAATGACTAGCTTTTTGCAGCGGATCCGTCCGCATGTAAAAGTTTTTCCGGTTTAAAACGTTGTCTATAGCACTCAGAAGCAGTGTAGTTTCCTAAATTAGTCAGCAGTTTCAGAGTTGAATCCCTACAAAACTACAAACTTTCCTTCTTAATAATATTAGTAAAGATTCCATTACTAAACTATTATGGTTGTTTCGATCACCAATACTACTCCCTATGTTTTATTTGCATTTTCAGTTCAGCGTTATGCATTATTTCCCCTATCGGCGACAGTAAGAATCGATCCAAGATAAAACGGTACGTCGCGAAAGCGTTGCCATGTCGGCCGTGATGTAACGTCGGATATCAACTTATCTTGGAAAATAAAAAAAATACGCTCGGCAGTTTCTTTGTACAAGCCGATATTCCCGTTTTGTTTTGTATTTTGTTTGCAATCTTATTAGAGTATTACTATGGCCCAGAAAGTCCTCGGTTCGATTCTTTGGTCAGCTAAGGCTGTATCTACGATTTTTTCTAATACAATTTAGACATGATTCTCCATAGAGAGAGATGTATTTTTAAGGCTAGCAGTAACTTACACACGATATTTGGGATGACAAAAAGTAAGTAACACCTAATTTATTTAGTTTTTATTCACACACCTAACCATAGTGATAATGAGTATTTCACGAAATAAATGTACGCAACGAAATAGTTTTTAAGAAATGTTACATTTATTTCATCTATTATTTGACAGAACGAATGTATTAACTCTTGGTCTCTCGTGAATCGCCGGCGAGCCAAGACAGCTACATGACATTTGCGTGTGTCACGGGATTATAACCTTATATACTACATATATACTACATAATAAGGTTATTTTTCCGTCACACGCGTAGCTGTCAATGTTTGCCGGCAAACATTCAGCTACCTCACGGGTTAAGACAAACAAAAAAGGCGGATGAGACAGAATTTTCAGTAACAATATTCCATAAAAACTATTTCGTTGCGTACATTTATTTTTTTGAAAAACTCGATTACCTAGCTACTTAGACGGTAGCCTGGTAGGTCTCATTTAGGTCATAACCCAGCTGGAATGTCATATATAGATATTAACAAATTTCTGTCGAGACGCCAAACAGTATTATACCAGCACTATTGTATTTCAGTTTGAAGGACATTGTAGACATTAAACTAAATTACTGGCCATTATGAAAATAAACAACTAATGTTTCACGGCGACCTGTGCCTCGTCGTCCCGTAGCTTCCACTTTTATGCAATACAAAGATCTGGGATGGTGTTGACTGTTTGTATTGCTTATAGAAATGAGTGTATTTAGAGATATAAACATAGTGGCGGCTTTGGGCGGATAGGGCGGAGGGTGGGTATCCCGCCTAATACATATATGTATATAACCGCCCGGGGATTCGCACTTAGACGAGAAACCTCGCGCAATGTCCAACAAAAGACCTTTTTATTTTAAGTCACCACCCTGGTTAATCAATGCATCTTAGCATTCTATCAAATTGTTTTAATCGGGGACCTATTTTCTCGTATCTAGGACCTCGCCCAGGACCACTAAGGAAAAGGATGCCGCAAACATCAGCTGCTTGGCACTTCGCGTTGATTAAAACAGGCTGGAGAATATGAAATATAAAATACCAAAACGACTTCCAATTCTTTATAATTGCATATTTAATCATTTTGTTGGCCAGTTCTTATATTGATAGTGCGTACGTAACGTACTGCGTTGCATTTATGACAATAGAAATTATCATACAGAATACTAATCCACGCTAATTTCACGAAGATGACGTAACAGGGGTATGTTACGAGTTTACACTGTCAGGGAATAAGATCCTTGGGCTGGGCACGGTAGCTACTAGCTACGCCTATGTTTACAGCCATTCGTTCCTATCCCATATCGTTAATTATGTATGTTATATAGAGTCGTGTTACACGAAGACCTTATGACGTAAAAGCGATCACAGTGCAAACTTGAATCGAGGCCAATCCTTGCTATTGATAGTGACACAGCAATTTGAACCCTTCGTATACGTTCGCCGGATATATTGTTCGTTTATCATTCACTCAGCGGTGTATTCTGTGACTATCTATCTATACATATGTATGTATTATAAAACAAAGTCCCCTTTTCTGTCTGTCTGTGAGTTATCGATTTTCTCAAAATCTACAAACGAATTTTTATGAAATTTGGCTTGGAGACAGATAGATAGATAAGACCCTGGGAAGGTTTTAGGCTACATTCTATCCTGGGAAAGTAAAGGCGAAGCCGCGAGCAAAAGCTATTAAGCGATATTATAAAATAGTAACGTAGTTCCATCATATACCTATCGATGATTTCTTCCAACTCTTTTTAGTGTATGTTGTTTTTAATGGAATATATTTTCGTTAAATTAAATTAGCATAATCGTGTATCTTTTACACAATGTTGTGCAATGGTATTAAAGGCGATTTTCTGTTTGTCAACTTATAAAATTATAGCATTTTATTATGTACTAGTTTTACTCGCGACTATGTCTGGGTCACCAATTGCAAGATATAAAGTTGCATAGCATCCAATTACTATAGAATTTTCAGTCCAATACGTTATTTTAGAGCTTAGCGCGTTAAAACAATAGTTTCTGTACCGACTCTACCTTCTTCAAGTACACTGAACGATTATTATTTAATGGCTATTGCTGCAACCTGCACCCGCGGGAATAAGTCTTTCCGGGATAAACGGTAGCCTATAGAACTGAGGAGTAGTGTATTCATGTTCATGAGATTAGCGCGTTCAAACAAACAATCTATTCAGCTTAAATATTAGTATAGATTTAATCGCACTGGACTCATAGTTATTAGATCCTTATGTAACGAAAATGTATAACATTACGATTTACTAAATTTATGCCGTCTAGGCGCGGAATGAATGCAAAACATCAAGCCCTGGACACTAATGAATTAGCATAGAGTAGTTTTATCCTGAAAAAAGTACACAGTGGAACATTTCTTTATAAAAAGATTTCCACGGAGGAAAAACGGCGAGCAAATATTGAATATAAACAAAATAAAGCTTAAATCCTTCAGTTATTAGATTATGAATCCAATGATGGGTTTTGGCGTGATACACCAACCTACATTTGCCCAAACAGACAAAATAACAAAAGTTATTGTTTTACGTTTTGTTACCTATTCTTCGCGTTTTCCAGTTATTGTTATTAAAAATATTTAACGCGGGCACGAAAATCGTGATTTTATTATATTTTTAGAATTAAACGTCACAACACAGTTGGTAACTCGTAAACCTAAATAATTTCGTATAGATCAACAAATGTAAGTAATTTTTATCTTGATGGGGTGGCGTGTGGATTAAGGGCTTACGTGATATAAAATGCAAAGATTGTAACAAACAACTATAAAACGCATTTCGACAACGATATATAACTGAGATAATAATATGATTTGTGAACTATAGAAGTCCATTTTCATAATAAATTCTTATATTTACGCGAATGCTAGACATTGAAATAAAACTACTTTACCGCCGATAAAATCCGCAAAATAGTTTTATTTCAATGTCTGTTTCATGACTGCCTCGGTGGCGTAGGTTGTACTGCACGCGCGATACGGCAGCGCTCTGAGGTCCTGGGTTCGAATCCCGGGTCGGACAAAGTGATATTTGGGTTTTTCTGCTCAGTATCGGCCCGAAGCCTGGAATTTGTACCTGATATGGCGATAGGCTCGCCCCCTATCACATGATGAGACGGAATACACTTGGCGAAAAGTGGGTGCCCTGGTTGCGCCTTTGCATACCCCTTCGGGGATAAAATGCGTGATGTTGTGTATGTTGTTTCGGTTTTCGTATCTTTCTATATATTTTTTGAATTTTTTAATGATATAAAAATACTTATTCACAATAGTGTTTACTACAGACTTAGGTGCGAAATAATTGCGACTAATTCCTTTTAATTGTGAACCAAAATCCTCAAGATTATCTTACGAACATCTTTAAAACCAATGTGTATGTAAGATCTTAATAATGCGATACAGGCAAACTATTGCTATAGGTATGGGACCAATTACATTACATTACAACACCAACGCCAAAGCATGGACTTGATTGTTTGCGGATCAGTTAACGGCTAATATTGCACATAATTAACTAGGCCATCATAATAGATTTGTCAAACGAACTTATTCGGTTTAAGAAAGAAGTGTGAAATCCAGAGATGTAGTTACCGCTATCAGTCGTGTGAATTATACCGGTTCCCCGAGCTTCAGGGGCCCCTTTTATTCTTTATGCGAAACTTAAGAGGGTACTTAACTTGAAAATCATTTTTTTGCTTCCGCGCAACAGGCATCTGAGGGTCTATTTCGAAAAACGAAATCCGTAGTTTCGGATGGCGGATCGCACATTTTGTTAGTACGAAGTGTTACGGATCCGATGACGGATTCGACGATGAATCCGATCGATTCATCGCAATATTTCGAAGTAGACCCTCAAGACGCGGGGCATGCGGGGCGGTACAAACTGAGTAAGTGGCCTTTACTTTAGGAAAGTATAAATCCGGCACTGGAAGAGCCAATAAATGTGGCTATAGGGCCTCTCTATGGCCAACTACGCCACTGGTGAAATCAGTGATATAACACAAACAAAATCTCGTACTCAAATTGATAAATTAAACATAATTGTGGGTATCCACCGTTAATAATATAATAATATCAGCCCTGTATTATATACTTGCCCACTACTGAGCACGAGCCTCTTCTACTACTGAGAGGGATTAGGCCTTAGTCCACCACGCTGGCCTAGTGCGTATTGGTAGACTTCTCACACCTTCAAAATTCCTATAGAGAACTTCTCAGATGTGCAGGTTTCCTCACGATGTTTTCATCCACCTTTAGTGTATACTAATATTACTCCTATTTATTGGAAATGAGTTACAATTTAAACTACTGATTTGTAAGATGTGACTGAACAAACGGCCTTCTACTTAATGACTTATTAAAAACATTGTAGACAGCATTTAAATTAATTTATTTATGTACGAGTCTAACAATGGTTGGAGATATCAGATTTGAATTGTTTTTATATACCTATTTCAAGATTACGGAGTCTAGAGTATAGGTATAGGATTTTCATATCTCATACCAGCCAGTGTTATAGTGTAACTTCTGTAATCTAAGATCATCCGCAGTATCCATTTTGGATTAATTTTGTTTTTGGGTCATGCACGGATTTCAATTCGGCACGGTTTTCAAACCAGCCGAATCCGTTCGGATTGCAGACACAACTATTTTATTTATTCATTCTAATATCCAAGATGTACTTCTAAGATAGTAACGTAAGTGAGTGTACAAAGTTCGTTAAATAAATGTTTATGCTCTAAGAAATCATCCATTAAACCCCACTTTCAAGAGAGCGAGTCCGCACATATTCTGAATTAAATATACCAAGACGTACAATCGGCCAAGTTCGTGCTAGTACACTTCCAAATACATTTTGCTTGACCGGTCTAATGTCCCGAGATATTTAGACACGCCCCTGTCTCATATTTCACCAATTACGACAGTTTTGGAGTTGTGCGAAAGGAACAGCAGATAACTCTTATTGTTTACTATAGTTGTATTTTACTGATTGACGACGCGCACGCAACTATTGAGTAACATTTTGCTCACAAT
This sequence comes from Manduca sexta, assembly GCF_014839805.1. Taxonomy (NCBI): domain Eukaryota; kingdom Metazoa; phylum Arthropoda; class Insecta; order Lepidoptera; family Sphingidae; genus Manduca; species Manduca sexta. The sequence continues at coordinate 6,599,349 of NC_051120.1, read as the reverse complement.
TATTTTTCGTTTACGGCCATCGATATCTTGCCACTACGTAGACTTATGTTCGTTTACTGGAAGCTTGATTACTTAGTCGCCGACCTGTCCTGTGACTACTGCACCATAGATTATATATTCCGTGAATTAAATCTTACGGTAAGTAAATCAGTCATACTATACTCGATAAATATTTTAATATTAATTTTAACTAGTAGATGTTAATATGCGTGGGAAAAAGATCGTCAGCGCAGAGAACTAATAATTAATATTTTCGTTTTGAGAAAATAGCGGTTTATGGCTTTTTTTTAATTATTGGTCATCATAATTAATTATATTTAAAGCCAATATAAACTACCTCCTTTTTAAGCTCTTTTAAATATAAGTTATTATAATATTATTGAGTTTTGATGAATACTTATACCTTTAATTGTGAAAAACGGACTTAAATATGCTACTTATTATATTTTATATTAATCCTTAAGTTATCCTATCTATCGTAGGGTCAAATATGATTACTGTCATTGGTGTGTTTTTTTTTTGCCAAAAAATTAACATAGTGCTATTAATCAAACTTATAGTAATCTTTGTAGTATGTTATTTAAGTTGTTTTACGTATAATGTAATGTAAAAATATAAAAAAAAATTATAATTGAAAAACTAAAAAGTACTCAATGCAAAAATAAACTACTTCGGCGGGTATGCTCACTATAGTTATAGGTGTTACCTATCTTTTCTTGACTTCAGTTAAGAATTCAGAGTTTTCGATATTAAAACAGCAGTAGCATTTAGCGTAACTTTTACCGTCGAGTTTTAATAGTAATCACTAGTTTAATGTTGGGAACATATTATGACAGGCCGGTAAGCCTTTTAGTCCAGTCAATAAGCTCAAAAAGGTGTCAATTTGTGTATTCCAAAACATATGATTGATAGCTCATTCGATTTGAGATGTCGTCTTGAAAAATAATCTTTAGTGTTCATTGGCACTTAAAAAATACAATTGTTATTAAGAGGATAAAGAGGTTCTTTGATAACTTAAAAAATATTAATATTTAAGAGATAAGGAGAAAATTTCCAATTAAAAAAAGTCACAACGCCTGAAATTCTGTCCCCATTATTAAAAATTATTATTTGATGCCAAAAATATAGACGAGTTTAAATAATTTATGTATAGGCGGTAATTTGTTTTTATTACAGTAATATTGCAAGGCCAACACTTTTATTGCTGCACATGTGCAGTTTAAAAAGTGTAAATATTTCACATAAAAAGGGTCTTTGTTAGAGCACGAAATTTTTTATGTTTTTATTAACCCCGGTTCCACGTCGACGCCTTTATCGGAAAGCGGCGTCCATTCTTTATTGAATTTAGATGAGTTTAAAGATTTTAAGTAGTGGTATTATGATTTCTTACTAGAGTAATCAACTATGTCGGCGCATTTGTAAGATCCGTTTATAGACGTTTAAGTTCTACCCAGAGGTTTCTGTTATTATTGTTTCTTTTATAACAACATAATATGTAGCACTTAAATTAAAGTAGAATTACAATCCGATTAAATGCAATTTGGGATTTTTATCTCAATAAAATGTGTGCAATTATGGAAAATAGATCAGATTTTTTTTTTACTTAATATGGATTATTTCGTACTTAACCCACGTATTTTGTGTCGACCGCACAGGCGTTCTGCTCCCATATAAATTTTATTGTGTTGGCACTGTAGTCATTACGTTAAAATATTATTATAATAATAGATTTTAGTAATTAATATATAATTTAATTGTATTACAGAGAATCACCGTCTCTCGATGTATCCATCGAGAGACGGTCATCTCCATCGCTGACTGATCCAGTGCGCACCCTCAACTCAACCTGCCTGCTGAGCGTATCAAACTTGTAATGAATACAATTAAATCATATCACTGAAGTAACAAAAAAAATGTGTTTTATTTACATAGACTTTCTACGAAATTTCATTTTACATGTGTATCTCATTATTTATTGGTGTTGCAAATATATTATCTACTATATTCGATTTTAACTTTTGATAATTATATATCGTAGCGATATGTGCGTGAGCCTCATCGACTGTTTCACAAAACGAGCCTATTGAAATAAATCATTTTATTTGAAAGATTTGATTGTGAGATTTAAAAAATTATTTACTTTAAATATTACACTTAAAATGAACTCTGCAAATATAAACGTTATTACATTTGGAAGGCATCCCGAAAAAGTTAAGTAATCAAAAATCTTGTTTAGTTATCTCTGAAAATAATTACTTACTGCAAATATTTTTTTTTTCAAATTTTCTTATTTTTTAAATTTTTCCCTTTATATCCGTAAATGATAATAATAACACTTACTTATGTAAAAAAAAAAAACAGGTAGTTATATCTTTTGACGAATCGTGAAATTATTTGTATGAATTACTCAGCCATGACTTTTCTTTCTTATTTTTCTTATCAATGAAGGGTCTAAAATTATTATTTAATGACTCCAAGTTACTAATTTTTGGCACATTATTATTCAATTAGTTTGAGGTTGGTTGGAATTTATTCGAAACAAAAAACCAGCGCCCATACAAAAAGCGGACATGTCCTTTAAAAAGTAAATAAAATGTTCAAAAAAGCATAAAGAATTTGGAGAAAAATATCAATTTCTAATAATGAGTAATGAATAACAATGATTTATGATTATGTTTTCACATAATCATAAATCATTGTTATCAATCATTCGATTGAAAAAATTAAATAAACTGAACTATTCAAGTAAATTTTACAATTTAAAAATTCAATCATAATATGCAGCTATTAAATCCAATAATAAATTCAATAACTGTAAATTGATTATAGGCTTTGAGTTTTAACTGAGCGAAAACTAAATAATTGGCTAAAGAAAGTAACTAAAGTTTACAAAGTGGACATGTGCAGCAATAAAATGTTAGCCTTGCAAATATTACTGAAATAAGAATTCAAATCAACGCATCATCAATCAACTTATAATCTTTAAATGCCTCTAAATTCAATAGCATAAAAATATACTCAGTTTAACGATAAATGCGTCCACGTAAAACCGGCGTCAATACAAACATTCATAAAAATGCGCTTTTTAACAAACCATTTTTATGTGAAATATTTATATTTTTCAAACAACATCTGCAGCAATAAAAATGTTGGCCTTTCAATATTACTCTAATAAAAGCAATAAAAGCAAATTACCGCCTACACATAAAATCTTTAAACTCGCCTCAAATTCAATAAATAATAATCGTTGCATACCGATAAATAGTCCAATTAACTACTTCAAAAAGTTAACTAGTTCAAATTTGGATGGAAAAAAGGTATTTCGTTATTAACTAAAAAACTATTCATATTTAAGATAAAAATAGATCATTAAGAGGAAATTTAAAAAAAATCAGTATCTTCAAGAAGCTAATTATTTTAGGTCAATATTACATATTTGTAAATACAGAGATTGGAATAAAATGTTATCGTCTAAGTTTTTGAAATTAAATAACATAATAATTCAAATAATGAAATCTATTATCTATGATTTATGATTATAATATGAATCGAATAAACTGAACGAATTGAATAAACTGAACTGTTTTATTTTTACGATTCAAAATTCAATCATAATATGCAGCCATTAAATTTATTTAATAAATTAATTATAGACTATGGGTTTAAAGAGACCAAAAACTAAATCAAAACGGCTTAAAAAGTAGCTAATCATAATTTACTTACAAAATACAGTTGTGACAAAATATATGACAGACATTGGTTTAAAATTAATATTTTTTGAATACAACATAAACTTTGGTTTGTTAAAACATAAAAAGAAGGTAATCAGACACATAATATAATATAAAATAACTAACGTAATGTCGTTTCTCATTTATTAATAGATAATGCCAAAAATTAAACAATAAAAACACTGTAAATCGCGATTGTCTCCAAACTATAAAACTTTTGTTAATACGTTCTTTAATCCGACGATATGCATCTTACAAGTATAGGAATTATCGTCATAGCAGAGACGTGCGCGCATCAATTTTAATTTCGTTTTCTATTATACACTCAGCAGCGGTTCGGTGGTGTTACGTAACGTCATTGCAAGTAGCCAGCAGGCCAACGACTAATATCGATCTATGCAATTGATCCCAAGCCCCACCTCCCAAACGTAGTAAAATTTTTTTGCCAAGTTATTTTCACCCTTAGGGTGGTCGAGCGTGAACTTGGCCGATTGTACCTGTATTTTCCAAATTTTTACTTCTTTAAAATAAATACGGAAACTAGCATCTTATATTACCGTTACGTTTTTTTTAAATCGGAATCGGTATGTCTGTACCATATCGAAGGTCGCAACATTGAGATTTATACATATTTGGAGTCAACACATATTTTTCCGTTTTTTGAACTTAGTCTAAATTATTCGAAATAAATATCGCTTAAGTTAGTAGCCAACCGACAAGATGTATTTTTAAATTTCCAAATTCAGTATCCAGCCAACAGTACCGGATCGGATTCCATAGATCTCAAAACTCTCCAGATCCGGCGGATTGCTGGATTGCAATTCCCAGTCGTTGGGCCTTTCTATATAAAAACAACTTTAAAAACGCAATAACTTTAGTTAAGAATCAACATAATGTTGTACTATATGTTCAACATCTCCCTACTCACATCAATGAATGCATCCCGCGCCCTTGTAACGCTTTAGGCCGGGGCGGAGCGGCTTGAGACGACTGTGTAGTGCATTAAAACACTAGACCGCGTCCTCTTGGCTTTGGTTACAATGACGAGCTACTCTTGCCATAAAAGTAAGATACAAAGGGTTGTATAGCTAGCTTTAAAAAAACCTAATTTATTGGTAATTTTCTTATCACTTACACATGCTGTAAAGATTATAGTTTCTAAGTTGAATATATTTACATTTTACAGTGGAGTGTTCAGTTTATAATATATATTCTATAGATGTATAGCCTGTGCTCTATAGACTCTTGAGACTTAACTGTTCACCTCGCCATTAGTTAAAGAAGTCAATTATGTGCATTAGTTTTTAGAAAAAATAAAATTAAATGACAAGATAAGCATGCTGCTCGCCTACTGGTAAGTGATATCTATAAATGTCCGAAGCGGGAGAGAGGTTGCATAAGGCATTCTGGTGATGTGCATAATTAAGTTGTTTGGGTTGTATAATTATACATATGGTGGAAATAATTTAAAAACCGGCTGTACAATTGGCAGTCTTATCGCTCGAGGCGATCTCTACCTAGACAACCATTGGATGAAAATGATAAAAATATATTTTATTTTACTTGTGTTTAATATTCTACAAAATAAAAAAAAAATAACTGGCAGCATTATAAGTGTAAACTTCAATGAGCATATAAATACGCAAAACTCACACACACCATAAAACATTTCTTAAACAGGATTTTCATTCACCAAATAAAAGTACTTTGTATTTTTTGTTGCAAGAATATGTAAAGCAACATAATACAATTTACATAGTAATTTTAACTAGACATAGCAAGGCTACTGGATACATTATGAATAATACATCCATTTACTACAGCCAGTTTAAACTATGTGTGAGTATTTTAATTGTTTTATTTACAGACAAACAGCATAGTATATTTACTTTCCACACAATAAACAAATGTACAGAAAAATGGGTCATGACATATGAAAATGTTGTAACAATGCCAAGCAGATAATAGTATGATAATAAACATCAATTAAAATGTAGGGGAATCTCGGTAGGCATGATCCACATTGTAGACTTTGTATAATTAAATAAAAAATAATTATTAAAACCTTACTATAGATTATATTAAAATGAAAAAGATTTTTTAGACAAGATAACCTACTTTTAAAAGTTTTTGGGAAAAAATATTTTTTTAAGTTGTTTTACAAATAAAATATTATTTTCAACAATTTCCACCTATTCATTAATTAATAACAGTATGAATGGGATAGTTAGTCTCCTCTGTAGAAATATAGCCTGATTAATTTCTCATAATTTAAATAGAGTCTAATTCAATTATAAAACTGAATGAATAATTTACATAATAGTCTGATCCTGAATAAATAATAATAATTTGACATCAATTACCAACAAGTAGTTTTAATTTGATTTTAATTTTAAACAAGGAGAAAGGAGGTCCCTTTCTCACAGTTTCTCATCCATAATAAAACATTGTTGTTAGTATCAAATTATTGAGTCATAATTGTGATAATTTGTCATATTTCCATATTTACTTTTGTACTAACTGTATAATTGAAAATTTTCATAATTATTAAATCAGTGTTATGTTATTAATTTTGATGTTAAAGTTGAACTCATGGCCTCTGGGGTCACATGTCGTATATAAATAACATTAGTACCACAAATTTTTAAAAATATTACATAATACAACAAAAAACATGAAATTGCTTTAGTGTAGTATGGATACTGACTAGCATAGTAATTATTTAAATTATTAAAAACTTTTTATATACTTTATAATTTTTACTTACGAAAACTTTGCTGGTGGTTGGGCGACTTGTGCTTGTGCTTGACTCATGGTTGTAGATTTTCGGATCTGGACATATAATTAAAACAATATTTATAGAACCGTCGAAAGGTATGCGTTCTGATATGAATGAACATTTTTGGCAAACAACACATAAACATCCTCCATTCTTTATCAAAATAGATTTTTACGACAAAAATAGAAGAGGACATTTACATGACGAATAATAAATCAATAAACTATTACTACGTAAATTAGATTGATCAATATTTGAATGCATGGTGCTATTTTATAATTACATTTTATGTTACTAATCTTTTCCGACATACCTATTTCCGAAAAAATCGTTTTTACATGAACTGCTACATTTTTAGAGCCTATATAAATGAAAAATATTTTAGTTTTACGTAATCAAATAACACTTACCTATGGAGGATAGAGTTTTAAATTTTCGGAATGGTAATATTTTTCACAATTAAACTTTTACTAAAACATATTGGATTTATATGCGAAATGTTAAAAAAATCTACTGAAATTGTAGACCGGAGCACTGACGGAACAGAAAGCTGATTTTGATTGATTTGCGAAAAAGACGTTTAGTACGTGGTATTGCCACAAAACAAATCATATAAGCTGAGAGCAAGATGCGGGCGTTTTAGTCGATTATACAAAAAAAATGTCTAATTCATTTTTAGAGTCTATTTATTCTATTTTGTAGTTCAATGCGTTATGTTTAAAAGCACCTAAATTAAAACAAAAAAACTAATAGAGTACTTTACATTTTCATATCGAGTTATCATGGAATTTTACTTTATATAGGTACCTTATTATTCAAGTTCGGTGTTCTTGCTTGTAGGTATCATGGGAATAATAGTTACCCTCACATGAATCTATACTTATATAAAGCTAAAGAGTTTGGTTGTTTGTTTGAATGCTTATCTCAGTAACTACTTACTGCTTCGAATTAAAAAACTGTTAGATAGCCCCATGGATAGCCAATTTATAGAGGAAGGCTACAAGCTATATAACATCACGCTGTGAATATAGATGCGGACTATCCATAAAAAATATTTCAAAACGAATAAAATTTATTCTTTTTAAGATTTTCTGTTGCGTGCGCTGTAAATGGCTGCGGAACTTTTATCCCAGAAAACTTTCACGCAGGCGAAGTCGCGAGTCAAAGCTACTTTAAAATATGACCGCCTCGGAGGCATAATTATACTACGGTACGACTATCACATGCTGAGGTCTCCCAGCCTGGACACTGGAATTTGTGACATGACGAAAAGTAGGTATTTACCACAGAGTATTTATACTAGTGGCGCTAATGTCTACCCATTTGGGTTTATAAAACGTGGATGTGTATGTTGTATGTACCTTTATAGAACAAATATTAGGTCTTATGTCTTCCATAACTATTGTGAAAGGTGGAAGCGATTGTTTCTTATACGTACCTACCCGGTATCCACCTATTTACGTTCAACTACATAGTTCCGACGAACAATCACATATCACATAGATATATAAATATTGTCTCGACGACAAATAGTCAATTATTAAAAAAACATGTAGGTACCTCCTATACGAAATAAAAATATAAATTCTTAGTTTTTTATTAGCCTGGGCTTAATGGCAGTGTGCTTGGTTAGGCTTCATCCCTCGGTAACGTGTTTTGGTGCGCTTCTGGGCATCATTGCGCAGAGGTGTTTGCATTAATTTGTCATACATAATGCATATTGCATAGTGTATTTCTTACTAGAGCGATATGAAACTAGCACTAATGGATTGGTATGTTGATGTAAGGTGTAGTAGCTTTAGGGACTGGACCTAGCCTTCGCCAGATGTTTACTATCTCAATGCCAAAGCCAACATAACCAAATTCTTTGCGGGTAAAAAAAATATAACAGTAGGTACAATACCTTGCTAACTCTATTAGGTAAGGGAGCTACGTATTAAATAGCGGAACCTCGCTCCCCTCCGTCAATCCAAATGTAAAACGTAAATTATAAATAATTTGCCGGAAACATAGTTGTGAAAAAACATTGAGAAAATTTTGAATCCATTTGTAAAAATAAACTCAACTAGGTAAATGGGCCACAGAAAGGCAAAAATATCATAATTTCATTTAATTTTGCTGTTACGATACAACCATCGTAATACAATAGGTGTGGTCACAACTCACAAGCACAGAACTTTCGATAACGAGGCTTGTGCGCACCACTTAAATTCTGTCAATTAGGTAGCTTGAAGGTATCAAATTGTTCCCTTTCTACAACGCTTTTCCGTATTGAACCATATAAAACGTCCGATGAGTTCTCAAGTCATCACAACATTCGTTGAACCAACATAACAAACAACACAAAATGAGTTTCAATACCTTGGTTAGTATACAATGATAATAAATAATATTTTGTACTTATTTGTAATGTTAATAAATATTATAATGCGCATTGTCCTTTACAGGTTTCAGTACTCATTGCTTTGGCAGCAGTATCTGCTAGCACAAAGCCAGACAAAAGAAGTTTGGTTACTTGGGAACCGGCCGGCTGGTCTAGCGCGGGAGGGTGGGTTCAAGAACACGGTAAGGTTACAAATTACAATTACCTAAGATAGTCCTATTATCCATCCATAGATCTGTATTCTTTTATTGCATTATTAAAAATAAACGCAACAATTGTTTATATCTTTAACTGCAGAGTTGCGTATATCTAGCACGAAGGACCAAAATTGTCTTATTAAGTTTCGAATTCGGCCTTTTTTAGCCATCGAAAGGCTAGGATTTTTTTTTGCTAAAAATCAGTGATGCATGTGATTCAGAATTACGATATTTTACCTCTATTATAGTGTCAACCCATCATATGCAACAGCGCAGTAGACAAGAGATTACCAAACATTTTTTTTTATTAATTGTAGGTTCTTCAGCTGACTCTAGCTCCGATGTAGCAGGTGCCATTGCAGCTGCAAAAGCTGCGGCTGCAGCGGTCATGGCAGCACAACATGAAGTCTCAGCGGCGAAGCATGCCGCTCTGCAGCAACAAAGTGTTGCCAGTGCCAAGGAGGCGGCTGCTGCACATGCTGCTCACAAAAGGTTTTGTCATTCATTTTTAATTATGTAAATAGGCTACCTTCTATAAATGGAACATATTGAATTTATTTTCTTGTGTTACATTCACTGTATTTTTGTAAGATACATATTATGTGACTCACAACAAAATATCATATATTCAAATTGAAATTAACTGAAGCTTTAGTCAAGTAGTTATGCCTATAATATGCATATTTTTTTTTAGTGAGGAAGCAGCAAGAAATGCTCGTGCACACGCATTAGACGCTGCTCAGTCGGCGGTTCAGGCACAGGCACAGCTTGCCGCAGCCAAGGCTCGAGTAGCAGTCGCACAAAAAATCGCCGCGTCCAGGGAAGCCGCTGCCGCTAAGGCTATTCAAAGGGCAGCTAGCAGCCAGGCTGCTAGACTTCAAAGCGCCGGTAGTATAAGTCCAATAATTTCATTCTTACGTAACAATATTATGAGAAATAAACGGGATCCAAAGTCTAATCTAAGAATCGAATTTGAGATCTGCTCACTACTGAATGCTGGTTACTATTACAAAGATTCTACTTTTATTGGTATTTTTAATTTACCACTAATCCGCGAAGATTAATAGACAATTAATATGAGATGTTTATTTTCATAATTAAGTAGGATTAAGTATATAGTAGGTATGGAAAACAAGTAAAAACATTTTAAAATTAGACTGGTACCAAATTATTGAGGTTTACGATATTCTCTCAACTAATAAGCCAATATGTAGAGCCAGCTCATGACGTGTTTTGAAAATAGTACCTACACTACCTAATACCGAATTAACATCCAACAGACATTGAAGCCTTGAAGCTGTCGGTAATTCAAAGCTCCGGCGCGGCGGGTGCAGCGGGGGCAGCTCAACACGCCGCTACTGCCGCCGCGGCCGCTCTCCGACCCCAGGTTCCTGACTGGACAGCTAAACCTTGGGCTTCTGGCTGGACCCCGTCAGCTGGACCTTGGGCTTGGGCTTAGGTTCAAATGATTGATGATTTTGTTACCTACACGTGCAAATGGCTGATATGACAATTGATACTTTGTAAGATTTTTATGTATAATTTTTTTAAAGATCCAGATTGGTTGTAAAGTTAGTAAATGATGAATAATTTGTTTGTTATATTTATTCTTTTTAAATATATAAACATAGAAGTTATGAATGCGTAAGAATATTATATAGGTTACACCTAAAATAAGTTTTGCTCACTCTAAACTTTTTGATTTATCTGAGGGCTTGTTCGTATAACGTGTGAAAGATTTATAAATAATGTTTGATAACAATATAATATATCTAGATAGAGAATAAAGGTACATAGATATAATATAACGACTATGGCTTTGTTGACTGAAACCAACTGTTTTAATGTTATAATAATTTTACCTAAATAAATAAGTTGTCTTTTCATATTTTTTATCACTTTCATTCTTTATTCGGTACTTCTATATACGTATATACCCATGTGTTCTGTATGCTTACTTAGGTATATGAGAAAGAAAGAACAACGATTTATTTGTCAGGCACAACTCATATGGGAGTGTTCCCATGTTGTCCTGCCTTCACCAATGCAATATTGTCCTATCCAGATAGTCCCGAATTGATTAAGCTGCGCACGCCTGCGCCCTGACTACCTCCACGAGAGATGAGGCTCCATCTGCAGAATTTTCACAGCATCTTGACCTTGTTTTATATCTCGTAATATTATCGTTTTAATAATGTGTTTAATTCACTAAAATATGGATACTTAAAGAAAAATACAACAGGCAAGTTACTTTCTTTACCGTAGTTTATTATATGCTTGCAAAATTATTTAAAAACGGTTTAAATCCTTACGTAACCTTTTTAATATAGGTATATAAAGTAACAAATAGAAAAATACTTATAAAAAAACTGTCTTAGTTAAAGAAGAGAAAGATAATCAAATCCTACTGCTATATGTAGATAGGTATCTAGGTATTATGAAATTTCCTGTTTATTCTAATACACGACTAAAAGGATGCGAGTGTTTCGACTCTAGTTTTAATTTCAGAATGAATTTCTACGTTTGTCTAATCCTCGTCTGGTCTACCCTTGTGTCGGCGGATATAGACAGGCGACGGTTTTCTAATCCAACCTACTACAATGTAGGCGGTGTGCTGTCTAGCAACGAATCGATTGCTTTCTTCAAGTACACAATTTCAGTAAGCATTTTTATGTCTTATTTCCGAATACAATATTACCTACACCAATAAACTAATAACAATTCGATTTCATTGATTATACTTAAGTGGACATTAGGGAAGTTATGCTGTCATAATTTTAATTATCTGAACCCTACATTTATTTATTACCTACAAAAATGCAATAGGAATTTTGGTGAAACTTAATGCTGTATCATTTTAAAATTCCAGAATCTGAACTTCAAAGACCAGTATGTGCCCCGGGGAGTCACCTACCATGATTACTCTATATTGATGGATCCCAATCCAATAAAAACTGCACTTAACGTTTGCAAGGACCTAATTGCTCATAGGGTAAGTGTGACTAATTGTAAAACCTAAAAGTACTCCGTGTTCAACGTCCCCAAAATATCCAGAAACGTACTTAAATAAAACTTGTCCGGCTCGTAGGACCATTTGTTCAACGCCAACAAATTATCCAGCAATGTATTAAATTAAAATTCGGTGAAAAAGACATTTATTTCCTTGAATTTTGAACCTTAAGTATGTACATTGGTAGGCGAATCTTGATATCGCAATCCAGTTATTTATACAACACCATCTATTGACATATTTATCGATTAAACATTCAGTATCTTTTTATTCAAACATATCTTTTTATTTGAAGGTATACGCGGTAATCGTATCTCATCCTCTTACGGGAGATTTGTCTCCTGCAGCAGTATCGTACACGAGTGGGTTCTACCATATACCAGTGATCGGAATATCGTCAAGAGATTCTGCGTTTTCCGACAAAAACATACATGTATCGTTTCTGCGCACAGTACCGCCGTATTCTCATCAGGCAGATGTGTGGGTCGATGTGCTTAAACACTTCAATTACATGAAAGTCATTGTAATACATAGCTCTGATACCGATGGTAGAGCTATTTTGGGAAGGTAAGTTTGATAATACACGTTTCCATTTAACAAAAATCTCATGTTAGTAAGTTAAGTAAAAATTTGCTTAAGTTCTTAGATATATGTTACTAACTGTAGTTACCAATAAAATAGTACTTAATCAAAAAGATAAGAGAAATATTCAGAAATACATTAAAATGACTGTCTAACTTTATTCACCAAAATATTTCTTATTCATACCAAGAATCTGTGAAATAAACCTATGTAGGTCCATTATGCATTTGGTAAAACCATAGGCATTGGTAGAGGGAAAGGACAAGGGTGAACGGTGCCCACACTAGAAAATGTCTTGCGTTTACAGGGGCCATTTGTGGTGCAGGCCTTTGATTCGGCGACCTTTTATTGTAGTTTTGCCAGTTACCCCTTCTAGAAAAAATCCTTATCCATGTCAATGTCTAAAACTCCTCCTATTACAGATTCCAAACAACATCTCAGAGTATTGACGAGGATGTGGATCGTAAAGTGGTGGTAGAGCAAGTGATAGAGTTTGAGCCTGGACTAGAAGCATTCGGAGATAGACTGTTGGATGTGAAGAATGCTCAAGCCAGAGTATTTCTTATGTACGCTAGGTATGTACGTTTAAAATGAGTTTTGTCTTTATTTACAATAAATTAAGAGGTCAAAAGACATAGTTTAAATTTTCTTCCAGCAAAACTGATGCTGAAATAATATTTCGAGATGCAACTTATCTAAATATGACTGCAGCTGGATACGTATGGATGGTGACAGAACAAGCATTAGATGCTGCTAATGCACCAGAAGGTTTACTTGGGTTACGACTAGTCAATGCAACTAATGAACATGCTCACATCCAGGATTCTATGTAAGTAAAAATAAATGTTTTATTAGATATATTGGTATTTTTTTTTAAATATAATTAATTTGGTGATTTCGTTTGTAGCTATGTTTTGGCATCAGCCATTCGTGATATGAATACTTCAGAAGAAATTCACGCACCACCATCAGACTGCGATAATTCAGGCTCTATTTGGACAACTGGTCGTCTTCTATTTGACTATGTTAGAAAGCAACGATTAGAAAATGGAGCAACTGGATATGTGTCTTTTGATGATCACGGTGACAGAGTGTTTGCTGAATATGATATGGTAAATGTTAGGGCGCAAGGAGAACACGTTGCAGTAGGCAAATACTTCTACTCTCGGGTAAGTAAGTAGATTTTTGTTTGAAAGAAGTTTAAAGACCTTTAATTAATTTTTAATTCTGGTACAGGAGTCTCAAAAAATGCGCCTGGAATTAAAAGAACATGAGATTATTTGGATGGGACGCAGTACTTCTAAGCCGGAGGGGTTTATGATACCGACTCACTTAAAGGTAAGTATTTGAAATGAAAATACCTATAGAGCGTTTACAGAAAATTCAACTTAACATGTTGTTTATTCTTGCAGGTGTTGACAATTGAAGAAAAACCTTTCGTATATACTCGTAAAGTAGAGGATATAAGCGATTGTACCGTGGACGAGATTCTATGTCCTCATTACAATGCTACTGAAGATACAGGTGTGGTATTGTTGCTGTTTTGAGAAATGTGTCATGTATTGTATACCTATAATGGATTTAATGAATTCTTTTTCCTTCGTTTTAGATGATTTATACTGCTGCAAAGGTTTTTGTATGGACCTTCTAAAATATCTTTCAAAATCTATCAACTTCACATTTTCGCTCGCATTATCACCGGATGGTCAATTTGGAAATTATGTAATTAAAAATCTTAGTGTTCCGGGTTCGAAAAAGGAATGGACTGGTTTAATAGGTAAGAACTTTTATTGACGCCATATTTGTGGTTAGTAAAACTTTTCATTGTTTATAAATTTTATATCTACAGGAGAACTAGTTTACGAACGCGCAGATATGATTGTTGCTCCACTAACTATAAATCCAGAACGTGCTGAATTCATCGAGTTTAGTAAGCCTTTCAAATACCAAGGAATAACCATACTAGAGAAAAAGGTATGGCGCTATATCTAAATTTAAACCACGTAAGGATCTATATACGAAAATACCTTTGTCTTTATTTACAGCCCTCGCGTTCTTCAACATTGGTATCGTTCTTGCAACCATTTTCTAACACGCTTTGGATTCTGGTAATGGTGTCGGTGCACGTCGTTGCCTTGGTCCTTTACCTTCTGGACAGATTCTCTCCATTTGGAAGGTTCAAGCTAGCTAATATCGATGGCACTGAGGAAGACGCCCTGAATCTTTCGAGCGCTATTTGGTTCGCTTGGGGTGTGCTCCTCAACAGTGGGATTGGTGAAGGTAAAGCAATTAAGAGTTGGTGCACCTTGTTTTGTATTCGATCGTGTAATACTTATCTTATTTTCTTAGGTACTCCGCGAAGTTTTTCGGCCAGAGTGCTTGGTATGGTATGGGCAGGATTTGCTATGATCATCGTAGCATCGTACACTGCCAACTTGGCTGCCTTCCTTGTGCTTGAACGACCCAAAACCAAACTCACTGGCATCAACGACGCTCGGGTAATTAATTTTATAACCAAGTAACGTATATGTATAAACTTTGAGGGAAACTATATTTATCTTTATCCACAGTTACGTAACACTATGGAAAACTTAACTTGCGCAACGGTTAAAGGGTCAGCAGTCGACATGTATTTTAGAAGACAGGTGGAATTGTCTAATATGTACCGCACCATGGAAGCAAATAATTATGATAATGCTGAACAAGCCATTCAGGATGTTAAAAATGGGTAAGAACCCCTTAAGAACCAAAGGTCGAAATCTAAATGTATACTGAAATTTTTAAATTGTTCCAATATTCCAGAAAGCTAATGGCATTCATCTGGGATTCGTCGCGATTGGAGTTTGAAGCGGCACAAGATTGTGAACTAGTAACCGCAGGGGAGTTGTTTGGCCGCTCAGGTTATGGCGTTGGCTTACAGAAAGGGTCTCCGTGGGCCGACTTGGTCACCTTGGCCATTTTGGATTTTCATGAAAGTAAGGATCTCTTTATTTATTCTAAACTTAAAAAAAAATAAAGTATGTAGGTACTTATTCATATTTAACATGATCATTGATTAACAGGTGGCATAATGGAATCATTGGACAACCAATGGATTTTACGAAACAACATGTTACATTGCGAGGAAAACGAGAAAACACCAAACACATTGGGTTTAAAAAACATGGCTGGCGTGTTCATACTTGTGTTGGCTGGCATTATCGGAGGAATAGTGCTCATAGTCATCGAGGTGGTCTACAAACGGCACCAGATCAAGAAGCAGAAACGAATGGAGATCGCACGACACGCGGCAGACAGGTGGCGCGGCGCCGTTGAGGTAAACAGAGCAAAGGCTGAAGCCATGGCCGTGGACCACTACGACAACTACAAACAGCAATTAGAAAGCAAAATGTAACGTTGTAGATGATCCATGTGGCGATTGTTAACGATCATGTAGGTCAGGGATAGCGAACCATTTCACGGTCACATTGTAGACATTTGTTGCTTAACGTAGCTGTAGGCAAAAGCTTAATTTACTTACTCTTCCTAAGCAAACTGGCGGTTCGCCATCCCCGATGTAAGTATCGAATTATTGTTAATGACCAATATTTAAACTTTTCAAATTATAATAAATGTTTCATACTCATTTAGATTCTTGATTTCAATCACTAAAGTCCCCGCTTCTTTTTAATGGACGCTCATCCTTGGACACGGTAATTGTATATGTGTTTTTGGAAGTAGATCTGCGTTTAGACCGTCATGGTGTTTTATGTGATCGTGTTTCAGAAGAGGAAGTCCCTGCGTGCGTCAATACTGCCGTCGCAACGCCGAGCCAAGTCGAACGGTGTGAAAGAAGCTGGAAGTATAAGCCTCGCAGTGGACCGCGGGGCTAGAAGACGCGACGAGCCGAGAGTGCCAAGATACCTACCTGCCTATACTCCAGACGTTTCGCATCTCGTTGTCTAAATCACTACAATATGTGTTGTTCGTAGATAGGTCAATTGCAATGTAGTAGGTACATCGTACAGATAAAATGATAAAAATATTGATAACACTTCCATGCTTACGTAAGGTTATCACGAGTGTGACGGCATATGATTTCTTGTGTTGTGAGTTAAAAAAAACTTAGATAGGTGTTTGCCTTATCAGGCCTCGAGGTTGCAATTCGCAATAAATTTACTTGTTTTACACAGGGTAGGGAAGGCCATTGAATTTGATATGTTCAAATTACATAATATATCTGTGAGTAGAAAGGCACTAAATCGTTGTATTTTAGGGTAAAATTGATGTCTATTCTATATTCACTAAAATTGTGTCAAAAATTACATATTATACAAATGGATGTTGTGAAATCTATAGAAATCATCGAATCATTTTGAATTATAATTGTCCGTCGTGCTAAGTATGAAATAGAATGAGTTCATTATTTTAAACGAATCTAATTAATACATGAAATTTTATTGAAGAAAATAAGTATACATACTGAAAATTATTGTTATTTTTGTATATAGGTATTTATCGATTATAATTTGTTATTAATAATAAAAATTCCTTTACAAATAAAACATTTCATTTCTATAGAAAATATTTTGGGATAATACTGGGCGGTAAATTAAAGACTTCTTCCAACACATCTATATATTTACATAAGAATTTTTAACATTGCCATAACGGAAATTACACTTGTATCTTATTTTATAAGAGTTAAGGTGCTCTTTGCATCTGCTAAGCAAGCCAAAATATCATATTGCCAGTTGGAACACGAGGTAGGAATGTTATGCAGCTGTAGAGTTGGCACTTGACACCACACTGCCACCAGCCAAATCTTTGCTTCGATTTAAGTAGAAACAGCATGGGATGCTGCCGTCAAGTCTCAAACCTACAGACCTCAATGCCTCCTACATCAGCCAATAAACAGGTAAACACGATAAATATTCAAAACATTCAGTAACATTAAATATGGAAGATTTGAAACGCAATAGTTTTAGATACGTTAACCATCTACTGCTCAAACTGTCATTGTGCTATAATACTGTATCAGATAGGTGCCTCAATTTCTATGAAATACTTAGCGACATATATTATTTCGCCTAAATGTGGTAACGTCTTAACTGTTCTCAAATCCTATAAACTACGTTCCCTAAATACATAGACATGATGCTATACGAATGAATTGTTATAATAAAACATTTAACATTTGCATGTTGGTTAATTGGCGAAACTAATGTACAGTCGAGTGAACAATGACATGCCGAGAATCAGAAATCCACATGATCGCATTTGTACGAGTGTCTTTAACGGGACCATTCATCAATACATACTAATACAGATATAATTGTACGCATTATACGATATAATTAATTAGGCAAAAGAAAACACTTATAATATTATTTTACTTCTACATATTATGAAATTTAAATATGTTGTTAGTATAACGAGTGAATGTGGGTCACCGTTGGGGCTTAGTCGGTGAATTTGCGGTTAGGGTTGCGTCCGAACAGCGCGTTACGGATCTCCGGCAGCAGCTGCTGCGCGATCAGCTCCAGGCGCGACTCCAGCGTGTTGCTGATCTGTAACCACACACCACCATACAACCATTTGGATATAGATCACCTCATTGTTATGATCTACGAGTTGTGCGGTTTCCCCGCCGGTGTGACGTCATTCGTGAACCAAATAACGTTCGCAGAAGATATTATGCGGTTCAAGTATGCGGTCGTTTATGTAATTTCTAAGGTAATAAAATAAGCTAATACATCTATGCGACGTCACATAGCAACAAGATGATACCAAGACGTTTGACAATGTGTTTTATTGTGCATTTCGTTTTGAGAGATATCCTCATGGCAGTATTCGTATGCCACAAGCTTCTAGTTTCATTTGTCAAGGTATACAGAGTTAATGTCTATAAACTATAAAATATGATTTTTGTAAACTTGTAAAATGACAGCAACTTCATCTACCAATTAAAATGGTATAAACTACTACAATTCCTTCAGTATATGCAATATTCCCATACATCTTAACTAGCTCATAAAATACTTCTTGAAATACACTACAAAAAACCATGTTAATCATACCTTGATGCGTCCCTTGGCAGCAATCAGCTCAATTCCTCCACAGGTGTCAGGGGGAAGGAAGTTCTCATTGTCGATCTTGAGCACGACATCCTTCTTGATCTTGGCCTTGTAGTCCTGCTGGGCTCTGCCAAGCAGAGATTCAACCAGAGCTTTGTCGGCTTGTCGCACGCGGAGGGTCACTGTGGGCTCCACAAGCTAAAACAGATATTTTATATAAATTTTTCGTATTCTAGTTTTTTTTCCCTTTTTTGTGTTTACTAGTATTAAAAATCATATAATTAATTCTAAATGTAAAATATATTGAATTAAATATTATAGTTCACTATTAAAGCTAAACTATGATATTATTGAAATACCACTGTTATTGAAACACGAAGTTGTCTTAATACAAAACATTGCTAACATTTATCAGATATATTTACAGAACAAACACATTGTTTCATGTAAATATTTTATGTTAATAAAGATATTATTTATGCACTATTTTACTAGGCACTAATTACCGGCCTTAGTTCATTATCAATTTGTAATAAAGTACTGTCACATGGCATTTAACAATTATGTTAAAAAATATATACTATAAATACCATGGTTAATAAAATTACATTATTAAATTTCACTATAACACAATCTTTTTTTGTTTTTAATCTTTTATTGTACTATAAAGTATATATGGAAAAGCTATGCACAATCTTCTAGCAACAAACTGTCATTTTTAATATACAATCCCACAACATTGAGTAACAGCCATTGCAATAAATGGGATTATTTATTGCAATGGCTGTTAGTCAATGTTCGCTGCAATTTTACTTGCCTGGAAGAGAGCCTGCACAATGAGAGTGACCAGGAGATCTGAGTACAGCTTGATGTCCTTGGGTACCTCAGCCAGGCGCTTGCGGGCCTCGTCCAGTACGTTACGTACGTGGTCCTCACGCACTTTTAGTACCTTCAGACGAGCCTGGTTCAGCATGTTCGATGATTGACTGTGGACAAGCATGTATATAAAATTTTTAATGGAATATGTTTTTGTAAAATAATGTATTTGTGTTTGGAGATGCAACAATTTTTTAATTTTTTTAATTAATAAAAAGTAGTTTACTTCAATAGCTATAATTTCAATCGTCATTTCTATTACACCCATATTGGCAAACAATGCTGTGAGGATGCACAGAGCACTCAAACGCATAGTGTTGGTTATTTCATAGTTTTCTTTGGCTTTGTTCAATTTCATTCTGACTGATGGTCAACTAAAGTAAAGATTTATCTTAATTTACCTTTTAGTTGGCTTTGTTTAATTTTGTTTATCTGACAGCAAACTAAAGTGAAGATGTATCCTAATAGTAGCCAATCACAGCGCCTCATATGCCTATGCACTGTGAAGGTACTAATGGAAACACACTTAGTGTGATAGTATTGCTCCATACGTAGCTATGTAACATTTGTAAATATAGGCCTTAGTCTCTGTTATGACTTTTTGTTTTTATTCACTTTAGTTTATAAGTAAACTAATTAAATGAACTACACAATTTGGAAATCAACAAAAAAATGGCTGACGAAATTGTATGCAATATTTTAATGTGAATAATATAAGATCTACAAAATATCAAAGGGGAAATGTCAAAAAAATATTTTAATATGTAAAGATAAGACTGCCAAATAAAGCTAGATCTGTGCCAAGTTTCCCATTTCAATATTAATCATTAAAACAAATTTATGTACTTAGCCATTTTTATGTGTAAATCTATGCAAAGACTGGGCAAAATATTTCAAATATACATTATAAAGAATTGTGACTGGGACATCACTTAAAGCATGCAATATTTTAAGCTTGATGTCATCTTATTTAGCATTAAATTATAAGCATGGGTTTTCCAAAAAATTATAACTGAGAATATAATATTTTTTTTGATCCCTAATACATATAATTAACTGATTAAAAACATTACCTCTTCAAAATAATGTAAATAATCAAAGATAATTACCAGGTATGAAACTAGGTGCATGTATAACTGTATTTTTATTTTGTGTACTGACTAAATATTATTTATGTAAGAATATGTGGCACTGGGCTATTTTTTTTATTCTCGTTTATGTTCAATTTGTTTAAATAATTATTATTAAAGAATTAAATGACTATAAAATTATTTTAGTGAAAGAAATGTTAGAAATATAACAATTACTACAAGTCTCCTGCAATGGTTGTTATTAATTTAAGAAATTGACTTTCAAATACATTAGATCATGAGTTATAATACACTAGAAAAGCAAAATTAGAGTGTGTAAAAGCTGTTAATAGGTCAGGCATGGATTTGTATCAAATAGAACAAAAAAAAATTAACACTTTAGCCATTTTAAGAAGAACCTTGAAGTCACATGACATCAACTTTATGTACATTTCATATTACTGATAATGGACATGATATTTTTACTCCAATTTTTTGTATGTTTTCAATGAAAATTTATTATAATTGTCATTAAAATGTTAAATAAGTATAATGTAAATCATTTTAATACATACAAGTAAGCACTAATAGTTTTAAGTGACTATCCAGGTTTACATAACCTTATTCTTTCATGCAAAAATGTTAGTAAATGTTATGTGAAAAGATTTTGCTTATGTGCAAAATTCTCATGTGACATACCTACACCTGCTTTGTAGCCTACAATAATCTTTACCAAGAAATATAGAGTAATAAGTTATATGGCAAATCAAAGGATGTATGACAAAGAAAAAGGAGTAAGGATAAGAGATTTTCTTATTGGAATATCTATGTGTGTGTGGGGTGGTGGATAAAGAAACCTACATCTTTTTCTGGAGCTCTACTTGTTTTTCTTTCTTTTCATAGTATTCCATGATCTTGAGGCGTTGCTGCTGAACCAGACGGCCCTTTTCGATGTTGAACTCCTCCTCCGCCTTAGCATCGATTTCTTCGGCCTTTTCATTGGCCTCTTGTTCGATGAAGGCCATCATATGCTTGATCTAGGAAATAAAGTTAAAATTTAGGTAAAAATCATTCATTTCATCCATATTACTGATTCTACACACATTTGAAATGCGTAGGAATCAGCTACTTGGCGTCGACAAAGTGCTACATCTCCGATCAATTATCTCGACAAACTCATGTCGGCAGAAAGCTTGCAAAACTTCATAAATTACGGTTTTCAATATACATACCTGCTTTTGAACATCGGCATCGCTGAGCGCCATGGCTGTAGGTTATTATTTAGCACCACTAACACGAAAAACAACCGATAAAGAGCCAGAAAATTAAAAACTGGCCCGAGAAGGTACGTCGACGCCTATCAGACGTGCTCCTTCATTGAACAATCATATGATCCCAGTGTTGCCAATCACATTAGTCTACATATTGAAGCATAAACAATATGATTTCAAATTTGCTTGAGAATTAAAATGAATTGTTTTAAATCAATCTTCCTTTTTATTGTTTCGTTTTCGCGCTGAGGTACAATTACTCCAGCCACTAAACCTAAGGGATGATCGGATGTTTATTTTGGAGTCAGCGGTCTTATAAACTTGCTTTGAGCCGCCCAGAAGGTTGATTGACATCAGGCGACCGCTGGGTTGGGACAAATCCTTAGCAGTATGCTCCATACACTAGCATGTCAACTCAAACTGTGCAACTTAGCCCTCTTTGGCACATTGAGGACGTTTCCCAGTTCTTTTGGCGAAAGATACATATTACATTTCAAAGGAGACGGACGGAATTGGGCTTGACTGTACACTTATGAAACATTTATCAATATTCTTCTTCTATTGTTATATCAGCCATTAAAAAATATTAGATTGTATTACAATGGGAAAATAAAATATTTTTTATTATGAATAACTAACTGACTTCCGGTATTGGGAATACCAGGCTGTCTATTATTAATGTATATTGTTATTGTTATTTGCTTTCTGTACTTCTGCACAAGTGAATGTTTTTGGTTTGATATTTTTATTTTAACGACTACGGCTTTTCGAGAATATTTTGACGATTGCTGCTTTAATGAACTACCCACGCTTATTCAACAACGGACTTTGATTTCTTGCTTGCTCGACTGATTTTGCTTGTTCTACCAGATTTCGAAAAGTATCGTTGAACCATCAACACCATTGTGTTAATTGCGGCATAGCTACATGGCGTTGTAACACTACAGGAATTCCTCAAATTGAAAACGAAAAAGTTCTTTCAATAATATAAAAACAGTATAAACTCATGCCCGTTTCCATGAAGGAGTAGATAAAAGAAGATATGCAACCTACACTTAGTTTCATCTTGCGATAAGTAAGTATCTTTATGTCGGTCCTCGTCGATCCCATGCGATAATTTCTATTCTCGTTATTATCTAAGCCAGCTGCTCATTAATCAACACGGTAATCTAATGGACAATGATTAGGTGCTGTGAACATCTTGTGCTATCAGGTAAATACGAATGTTATTCTCAGAAAAGTGTTTTTATATGCTATATTCTATAGCAATTATTTCTTTACTCCGACTGTGGATACAGATTTTTTTTCTAATTTAGAAATGGTTCTATTATTCCTATAAAATAATGCATAAATTATCTCTGTAACACCAAGCCCAAGGTTCTATGAAGTATCGCTCGTCTCCTTTTAATAATTCTAGCAACAAGTCCATGTGAAATCAAGGTGTGTTCGTCAGAATAAAATTAATGCCGCATAATCTATTTCTGCGATGATGCAACAGTCTGCAAGCACTTTTAGTATTTCTTTTTGACGGACACTAACCCCCTTATTCATAAACGTTTTTTATCTAACGACCGAGTAAGGCTGTGATAACAAGTCTGTTTCTCAGTGCTGACGGCATGGCAGTCTTCACAGTGCGTAGACGTAGGGCCGTTGTGATTGGCTAATATTGAACACAACAATAATAACCAATCACAACGGTCCTATGTCTATTTCTCAGTGCCGTTGGGCACTGAGAAACAGGCTTGTTATCACAGCTTTACTCCGTCCTTAGATAAAAAAGGTTTATGAATAAGGGGGTAAGGGTATTGTTTATATCTCCGACATAACTTAATTATAATTTATTTTATTTTATTAGAGACTTATCATCTCGAGTCTAGATTCTTATTTGCTTCAAGAAAGATATAAATGACGAGCCCGTTGAGTCTTACGCACTCTGAGCATGCATGCCATTTGCATGCTATGAAATATGAAAAACTTATTTGAATTTTAGTTAAGATTAGTTTTCTTTAATCTGTAATAAGTCATTTTTAATCAGTAAAAAGAAACCAAAATCATTATTTTGGGTACTTGTGCATTTTTATCAGTTTAGTTTGATGAAACCTTTGTACATAAATAATGTCAAATGACTATATCGTCAAAATAAATTCTATCAATATTATAATTTGAAATCGGATATATTAGTCCTAAAATTATTATTATGTAGGTACATATAACTTGTAATTAACATTTTCTTTTAGAGACAAAATTACAAATGTGTATAAATTATGCGCAGAAATAGATAGAGGGTATTTTGAAATTGATTTGCAAATAAACGTCATTATGAAAAAACGAAAAATAGTTTTAATTTAAAATAATTTATATATTATTTCCTAGTAGCAAAAATGAAAAAACGCACATCGAGCAGGCATAACAGCTTTTCACAAGATGACCAAGTTAGTAAGAATCCTAAAGTTAAAACTTTTAACATTTCATAAAGTTAACTACTAATAACTATATTTTGGACTGAGCAGAGACAAATAGTTGAAATAAATTATTTTTTTGTCTAATCATGAGATTTCTATTCTGCTGTGGTAATAAAATGTATTTCAAGGAAATACAAAGTCAATATAATGTCTTAAAAATAATGAATATGTTAACTTAATGAATAAAAAGCTTCAAACACTATAATTTTCATTTTATAAATAAGTCCACTAATTTGTTAAAATTATGATCAAACTATCTTTGAGTAGCCTACAATAAATAAGATTATTAGAATTGTGACTGAAAATTATTACAAATTTCCGTTCGCTTTTAACAATATGGCCGCCAGTTGTTTAGGGTAATGTGGCGTTCGACAAAACTGAGTGAAATTACTAAAATATTTATTAGTGGAATAAAGATGTACAAGATCTACAGCATTTTATAGCAGTGTTTAATGCAGAGGCATCCCTTCGTATTTTTTTAGTTGGTGTATAAAATTTTGAATGCATATAAATCGTCGTCAAAATTGGACAGTCAACAAACTTTTGTTTATTTTACTCGAGGCAACTCGTCTGTTCTGGCTGAAAATACCTGATTATGAACCATCGATATTACTCTTGAAATAGTGGAACAGGGACTGTCGCCGACACATTAGGTAATTTTTGATGATTTGTGATGAAAAGAGTATACAGAAACAGCAGGGTCGCCATTGTTTGACAGAGGACACAAATTACACGATAATGAAGTATCTATCTACTATAAATATTTTGTTATTGTTGAGTTTATGAGACGTTATCTCCTGTTGCATTATGAATATCTTTGTTTTATTAATCGAGCGAAGACTACGTGTATTTTTGTTTGGTTTGTTGCTGTATTGAAGTTCAAACTCGTCTTATAGGTAACAGTAGTTATATTTCTTTTATATGATAATATTTACATACGCTTTTGTTTTTGTATCGCCCATATGCGTATTTATTTCTCTGTTTTGTAATAGATTTCTTTATGTTTTGGTTGTTTTTCGAACCTTACGGGATGTTTGACAGTGATTTTGAATGAAGGTTGCCTAGAAACGGAAGCAACAATATGCGTCAAACCTAACCTGAACAATATACAAATTTCTCTTTTTCTACTCTACACCTATTATGTTATCTTATTCTAAAAATGTTAATACAATAACATCAATACTTATAAGAATACTTTAACCTAACTTATGGCAAAACAGCAATATCTGTTCCAACAAGAAACAAAATATGTGTATTCATACAGTGTTGTAAAAGTTATGTGAAATAATTTGGGTAAAGTGGATTTATCAATATTAGTAAAGAGCTAATAGGCATTCTGATTAAATTCTAATTATCACCATAATAGTATAAAGACATATTTTTGGATACAAGTATGATAACTTCTGTAGATAAGAATAGTTTATAAATTGCTTATTTAACATTTCCACATACAATCAGATGTAATATGTTTTGAAATTATAACTTCAGACAGCATAAGCAAACCAATTACTTACAATTAGTCATTGCTAGTCTTCAATATAATTAATGTAGGTTTGATTTTTAACTCACTACAAAAAAGGAGGAGTAACAAGTATCAATTCTAAGTGTATTTTTTTCCTTTAGACCCAGATTTACTTACAAGTTAGGCAGTTTATAAATTGTAGGTGTTTGTTTAAACTATAATGAAATATGTGTTTTATATTTGTAACATAGAATTCTTTTTCCTTTTGACCTCTAGTCAGGTGTTGACACCGCATCTTTTTGTGTATGTTGCAGACTTTGGTTTTTATGACCGGCTGCATATCTGAAATTAATCCCTCAGGGGAGATAGGTATGTCATAATTAATACTAAAGAATGTAATGGATATATTTAAAATAACTTTAATAAGAAACATGCTTAATGGTATTTACATCTACAATAGCAGTTTTATAATATTTTCCCAGAGTCCAATTATATTTGTGCACTGATTGTAGTTCAAATTAGCTGTCCTGTAAAACCTATCGTCTTTCTCATGAATATAATTATCACAAACTGGTTTTAATAATGTTTTAAAAAATTAACATATGACCAGGTAAAAAGAATGTTAA
This sequence comes from Manduca sexta, assembly GCF_014839805.1. Taxonomy (NCBI): domain Eukaryota; kingdom Metazoa; phylum Arthropoda; class Insecta; order Lepidoptera; family Sphingidae; genus Manduca; species Manduca sexta. Next base: position 6,572,844 of record NC_051120.1, on the reverse strand, counting down.
TTTTGCTATCAATGCCTTATTTGTACATTTAAATGTGACAATCTCAATAAAGCACATAAGAAGATTGTTTGAGTTGAAATCTAGCATATTGTTAAACATTGAAAATGTTAAATTTTAAAAACGAATTATTCTTTGTTAGTTCTGAAGCAAAGGAAATGATTAAACAGGGGAATCAGAAACTGATAGCAATTAAGAAATACAGAAAACTAAATCTCAATTGCAGGTTATGGCAAACTTGAATTTCCAGCAAGCACCTCGAAGCTTAGCAAGTGGTGGAGTGGGCGGCGTGGGCGGTCGCGTGAGCTCAGGGTTGGTGGGCGGCGTCTCCGGGCATGTGACGCCGACGTTCGGCGGCGCGCTGTCGCCCGGCCGCGGTTCCACGGCGATGCCGGGCGGCGCCCCGCCGTCCATGGCCTCTCGAGCCACACTCTTCGGACAGCGGGCGTTCGCTGATCGCAGGGTACCGATGCCGACGACCTTGTCGCAACCTAATTCTAATTCTATGGTGAGTATACATTAAGATTTATTCATAAGAAACCTAAGCAATTATGAAAATTATATTACCTACACTTTACTGAAGCATATGTAAAGTATAAAAACGATTTACAAGTTTTGAAAAGTATCCATAGGGTTATCGAACTTGTAGTTTGTAAAAGACAATGGCCGTGCATATGTACTTATATTCCCTATAACACCTAAAACACATTTGATGTGGCTGCGGCCACTGCAAAAGGAACTGGAAGTTTGGCTGTAGTTATAGCTGAGTTTTGGTATAAAGTAATATAAATTAGTGTCATTATAATATAATGTATTCCTGTAACCTAATCTGTAACCTATCCAACCATTACAGATATTGTCTCACTGTATTTAGTAATTGAATACATTTTTTGATTTTGATTCAGTCGAGTATGAGCAACTTGTCCCGGTTTAACGCAAGCAACAATTACCATTCTGTGTTCGGCGAGGGCGGCGACACGTCAACGCCACCGCTACTGGACCTTAGCGAGTTCCCGTCGTTGACGGCGCGCGGCGCCGGAGACCAGGCGCCCGCAGCCGCTCCACCGCCACCTGGCTCTAAACCTTACGGTGAGATGTCAAAGCTCTGTGGGTTAAGATAATAAGATACCGTTTTTAAAAACGGATCATGACAGTTGATATAAAAAAAATTAAATCTGCCGTATGCCATACGGCGCGTCGCCGTGCGGAGTAACATAGACGCAGATGTGGGTACAAGTGAGGTTGTGTAATGGACAGTGGGTATGGTGAAGCAGCCGACGTCGGAGCAGTCGGAGTTCACGATGTCGTCGGAGGACTTCCCCGCGCTGCCCGGCACGTCGGCGGGCGCGGCCGGAGCGGCGGCAGCAGCGGCGGCCGCGGGGGGCTCCGGCGGGCCCGCGCCGCCCTCCACCGACCTCGTGCACGTGCCCGACAAGGCGCGCAAGGGCATACAGACCTCACCTGACGGTATGCTTCCACCAACAACCACGCCACAAACTAGTAACTAAATATGGGATAGGTCATATTGCAATTACACGCACTGTTCCACGAACTTTGGTTGTAGTCGGTTTTTGGGGTCAATTTAACTAGACTATATTTTTTTTTTCTATAGTCCATTTTGTCACGGCCGATGTTTGTGAAACTGTTCGTGTAACTGTTTCTCTTATTCATTCTGTCTAAAAACTAACAATGATTCTATTTATTGAAATTTTAAACATAAATAACACACTATATAAATTTTTTACTAATTACAAAATGTTATGTCTAATCTGCGATCCAATAATAGGCCACTCCAAAATGCTAAAACATGAAATAGGTAACTGCTCACTACAAATACAGTAAACATGCATGCTGACTAATAATAATAATAATTTGTTTTTAAAAATTATTAATTATTTATTTAATGATGCATGCTGAGTTTGTGTGTTGTGGATGTGTAGTTAGATTTGATGTTATAATTGATATATTATCTTACATCAAATTGTTTTTCCCCAAAGTTGTCAGTCAAGGAGCACATACGGATCTATATGGTGTGTATAGAATCATTCAGTTGGGGTATATTAAAGTGCTTCACGTTTAACTAATCCACTTTAATATATTGCCATAATTTCCAGTACTTTGTGGTTGTGAAAGTGTGCTAATTTAGTGATGTGTTTTTAGGTAAAGTGACGAATATACCAGAGACAATGATACCCAATCAGTTCGGTATAGTGGGGCTACTGACGTTCATAAGAGCAGCGGAGTCAGATCCCAGTCTCGTGTCGTTAGCCCTCGGACAGGACTTGACGGCACTCGGTTTGAATCTAAATTCACCGGACAATCTATATTTGACTTTTGCTGGACCTTGGGCGGACACGCCGTGCAGGTGAGATGGATGAAATTGCTTATTTTATTCATTTTATTCAGTAGATAAAACTCGTTGAATTGTTTGATGTAGAATGAGTTCCATTAAAAAAATATATTTATAACTGCACTTGCCAATCAATTGTGTATCGTAATTATGCATGCCAGATGATTGCGTGAAATGGAATAGCGGTACAAAAAAGATTAGTTACTGTGGAGGACAAAAATTTAATAAGTATTACATGCGAATTATCATACAAAGAAGCTGCCCAAATGTAACTTCTAATTTAATTAGAGCTGCTTTTTCATTTGTTACATTAAAGTTAATCATCGAAAAATTTATAAACTAATTACTAACTGAATGTAAAATTTTATTAAGAACAATTCGTCAAATGCCAGGCATACTTTCCACATTTTCGTAAATATCTCGTATGCCAGTGTGACGGCACATGTTATGCGTGTAAAAATAAGTGCTGTATATACGTGTCCTACACAACTTATATTTTTTTAAAGTTTAATGTCAGCTACATAAAAGACATCCTTAATAAATAGGGTCTATCTCATTTGCAATACTGCTTTAGCGATAATTTTAACACAAAGCTCCTCCTTGCATACTGGCATTAAACTCTGGCATTTGCCGCGCCACTGCCATTGCCTGGATAATAACACAACTGTGTGCCTGCATAGTGATAAAAACACACGCGTGACTACGTGTCGTTTTATAGGCATTGGTTAAGAGACTATGTCGTGACTGACGCGTTGGTCTCCCGATCAATCACAAATATTACAATAAAACGACGTCGAAATTTGAAACGCGTTTTGGTGTGAAACATCTCTAGACGCAGGTATAAACCGGATTGTTGGCGTGGCGACGCTTGCCGTGACAACGGGTCGCCTCGCTATACTACGGTATACAAACAGTCTATACATAGTGGAGTGTACGATGTATGATGTATTAAATATTAAATGAAAATAAATGTTTATTAGTCACAATTTTCTGTAAAAAGTTCGTAGTACTTAATTTTTTCGTTATGATATATTGTTCCTGTTGTATTCTTGCCTTTTATGTATATTACTTGTAGGAACATGATGTTTCATGATTGGCATTTAAAGGGGTAGTTGTGCGAATTTAACGTATTAAAAACAGACTTTAACATGAATACTGTTTTCCTATTCCAGACCACAGGATATGGACTACCACGTGCCTCCGGAATATTTAATAAACGGTTCAATAAGAGAAAAGCTGGCGCCGTTACGACTGAATCGATATAAGGAAGATCTATTATTTTACCTGTTTTATTGTTTTGTCGGTGACGTGCTGCAAATTGCGGCTGCGTCGGAACTGTAAGTATTATTTCGGATTGTATGAACTATGTACAATAGTTTATATTAAAATGCCTCCCCTTTCTGAAATCCGTAAATATGTACTTTATACTTTACCTATTTTGTACGGAACTCTCGGTGCGTAAGTCCAACTCGCACTTATCAGTTTTTTTTCTGTACAAATTGACAACATTAATTACAATTTAAATTTCAAGTGCTTTATAAGCTAAGGGAAAACTACAGAGAGCAGGTAGATTTAAATAAGTTTCCCTTGTTACAGATATAATCGCGAATGGCGGTATCACATGGAGGAGAAGGTGTGGATCTCTCAAGCGCCCGGCATGCCGATGGTGGAAAAAACATCGACGTACGAGCGCGGCACCTACTACTTCTTTGATGCGCATAATTGGCGCAAGGTAAATTATGCTTGCATATCAATATCAACAATTGACATAGAATCTTGCTAGCATTTCTTTAGTAAACTTAAAATCTATGAAATACCTACATTGAGTATTATTAAAAAAAATCTACCATTCTCTCTGACGCTGAGTGTTTGTAAATGGTAACGCCAACTACGTTAGTGCATAGACCTCTTTAAGATTGATTTGAAGCTGGCTTAGGACTAGGGGAGCGTTGATAAATGGGGATTTACTCAAGTGTCGTTGGGAGCTATAGGAATTTAAAGAAAGTATACTGTATACCTGCGGTGGGAGCGTCTACAGGTTTATGTTAATCTGCCGCGCTCGAGTAATTCCAAAATCTCCTACTGGGCTCCTCTACTAGGCTAGATTAGAGAAACAGTCTTGGAATAAATAGAATGAGATACAAATTGTGCGTTTATTGTTGCAGGTGGCGAAAGAATTCCACCTGGACTACAGCAAGCTAGAGGGACGGCCGCAGCTGCCGCCGCATGTGCTCACCTAGCGACTCTCACACACCTATTGTAGTTTTGTTATATAAAAAGTACAAGTTTAACACCACCTTTTATTTCTCCCCTAAGAAAGTAAAACTATGGTCATACTACCATATACTTGATGTCCATCGCGATCCTATGACCTCAGATAACGGGTCTATTTACCTTCCCTGTGAATCAATCAGTTCTATATTGATTGCCGCTTATAAAATTGTCTTTAAGCACGCGACGCCAGTGTGACACCTCACACGTGTTACAAAAAATCTACAATGGTGCAGGAGCACTCGTGTGAAAATAAGCGCCACGCCGTAACACAAGCTATCTTTCGTGTATCAAATCCACAGAATATTTAATAGTTACTACCCCAAACTAGCACGCTTGTGTGGGCCACTGGCTCATTGTGTTTATTTTCATATGAAATATGTATTTAAATTTAATTTCATACGTGTCATAGCATATGCTAGGTGCACAGTCGCACTGGCTTTTGGAATCGCTACGCGTGTGTGTGCGGGACGGCACGCCTGACGTATAGTGACCCGCATCGGTGGATTAATTTGGCGCCGCATTAACATGTAATGCATTACATTATCTTTTACAAGAAGCGACTATTATTAACTGATCAGGGGTCCCATAATGGGCGGCAATGTGGGTAAGTCGACCTCTTGTTGAAGGTAAAATATGTGAAGACCCCCGAGAGCGTCGTACGTGATGGCCTATGAATATGATGACGGAGGTCTGGAGGTCTGGCGAGACTATCTTTGAACCTATGCCGATTTTAGCACCAAGCGAAGTACTTCACACCCTAAAATTCAAAGCTCTAGCCCAAATTTTTACGTTTAACGGCTGTTTTGTAATAAATTATCCCAATTTCTATCTTCGATCCGATCCCGAGAATAAATTAAACAAAAAATAAGTTATTTATAAGAATGTCAGTAATAACAACTGACTGGTTAATTTCCGCGATGCATCCAAAAAGATATCGGGATCATCTTTTGAAAACTGCGGTTAGTGCAGATTATATACAATAACACTATATTAAATTGTGTAAAATGAAAAATGCAAATAGTATGGCGTCAACATATTTTATTTCTAGAATTTCATGTTACTAATATTTTTATTTATTTATTCTATTATTATACATCTATAAGAGGCAATAAATGTAAAATCGAAGCGATCACGCCATCACATTATGTTAAAAAGCAGTCTGGTCCTTTTAAGTATTGCTATTAGTTGTACAAGTTGGTAACACATATTCACTTGCATATGTGATAAAATAAAAAAGAAATGTTAACATACACAACCTAACGCACACTGAGGCGCTAACTTCGTATATTTTTGGCTAGTAGCTGACTTAGCACATAGACCATTTATGAATATAACTTTGGGCTACCCACAATATGTTATGTCAATTACTGATAAACATGATAATATACTATATAAGGACATTAAAACCATCTTAAATATATGCTACCTGGAAACTATTCAAGGCAATTCTATAAATGCACCATCTCTGCATATTATCATAGCCATGTGTTCTAGTCTGATCAGGCTGACTTCAACAACTCGTAAATATATTTTCATTTTTATAGTGTGCAATTTATAAATCAATGATGCTGTCGATTTATGCACTATACAGAACACAAAACAATACTTAAAAAAGATTATAGAGTACTTAATGATGCCCATGTAACAAAAGTGAATGTGACAATTCTCACCTCAGTGCACGTTGGGCACATTATAATAATGTATCAGCTTAACCACGGCGCAAAATACTCATATGGGTTAGAATCATATAGCAATTGGATATCTATAATGGGACTTAAACTAGAATAATAATTGGAGTAATTGATAAACTTTCAGTCTACATCATCAGTGCTATTGGAGTTGTTAGCTTCAGGTTTCGTTTCAGACGACCCAGCATTCTCTTTCATGGTGGGCTCTTCATCATTTTTGCCAGGTACCCACAGACCGGCGGCGATACATCTATTCATGAAATAAATTGCTTCTTGCTCCGGCATCTTGGCTATGGTAGCTTGAAGCATCGGCACATCTTGTGCGTCAAAGCATTTCTTCAATTCCTGTAAAAAATATAAGTAATGAAAAACTATTGTCAATAAAGTTAATAAACACAACAACAAGTTTGGTATTATTCAATTAATATTATTTTGCTTTAATTGATTTAGTTATTTATATGTTTTTAATCTCCTTGCCACTATTATGTAGTCATATAAATCACATAATTATATGAGCACATTTACACTGAATTGTTTCTTATTACCCATTTTATTCATAGCAGTCACTTGTGTTGTGATGTAACAAAACAGAATACTCACATCAGGCAATTCTTCATAAACTTCAACAGGGTCAAGTCCTCCAGGCCCGAGTCGTGCCTGTCTTTCCTCTTCCTCCTGCTCCCTGATTGCTTCTTGGATCTTTTCTTCAGCACGCTTCTTGATCCTAGCCTTGAACTGGCACAACTCATCCTCAAAGGAGTCCTTGTAAGTTTTTTCAGCCACTTGTATTCTGGAAATTAGGTTTATAACTTTATTTGCTTTCATTTCATACAAATGCTTTTAATAGTTCATTTCTTGTTAGGTGTTACTTGTGCTTTCCCCTGTGATAAGCCTTTCCCGTTACAAAAGTGCATATATTGCTGTAGTAATCCATAGCACCATTCATATGATGTTTGCTCAATTTATATAAAAAATCAAATAAAAATAAAGCACCTGGGAGTAAGTGACCAGGATAAAAGAATGGACTATGTGTTAATCAAGGAATAATTTATGTGTGTGCCCAATTTTATCCACATCCATACAGCTGTTTCTGAGTGTACTTCAATTACCTTTTGAAAAAATGCACTCTTCACCACTGTATTCCAGTAAATTTCCACTTAGGTTATTATGCATATCTAAAGAACTTTCCAAACATCCATTGAGTAGGATTTCTTAGAATATAAAAATTATGAAAAATATAACATGATACATAAGCAGCCAATCATAAAAACTAAGCACAATCTATTCAACATGCTTGAAACTGTGTTGTGCTGACTACACATAGAAGCAGGATAATATATGATGGCAAACTTGTGACAAACTTTATGATAACATAAAATACTGCTACTCTTACTTGGCAAAGAATGATCCAATACAAGCTCTGGGGTCGACATCTAACTGTTTAGATAGTTCCAGTATGTACTGCATGCAGATTGTCTGGTGGGCTACATGAGCCATCAAATCATGTTTCTGAAATATTAAAAACAAATTGCATCATTTGCTTAACATTATCAAATTACTCTGAATTATGAGGTGAGGTGATGTGAAGGAAAACATCGTGAGGAAACTTGCACATCTGAGAAGTTCTCTTTAGGAATTTCGAAGGTGTGTGAAGTCTACCAATCCGCACTAGGCCAACGTGGTGGACTAAGGCTTAATCCCTCTCAGTAGTAGAGGAGGCCCGTGCTCAGCAGTGGGCAAGTATATAATACAGGGCTAAAATTATTATTATTATTATATTATGTTCAAACATTTTTTGAGCACTGATATTCTACAGCTCTTTGAAGCCTTGGTACTTGTTTATGTTACAGAAACTCACTTGAAATTTTTAATAATTACATAAACTGGGTACTAGACAACTTGTAAGAAAATATATGTCACCTCTTCCATTTCCAAGTTGATGCACCAAATGACGAGGTAGTTGGCAGTCTCTTCACATACCAGCTGGTTGTGGTCCTGCAGGAACTTCTTTGAATCTTCATACTTCCTCAACATACCAAACTGTTTCAACAACTTTTCATTGTCTTTGATAAACTTTTTCATCTTTGCCTCTTTCTCCTCTTCGGTCAAGTTTTCGTCCTTGGGCCGCGGTGGTTTCGTATTGATCACTGTTTTGGTGAAACCCGGCTCGCTGATAGTATCAACGTTCCACGGCGTCTGTTTATCCTTTTTCTTAAGATCATCTTCCTTCTTTTTGATCGCCTTCTCTTCCGCCTCCAATTCCGCAAGAACTTTCTTCAGTGACTCCAAATTTGTACTGTTTGACTCACTTTCAGCGATCTTTTTGCGCGTTTCCACCAAACGCCTCAAGTTTTCCCGTTTCTTTTGTTCGTGTTCTTCTTTCTCGCGACGCTGCTCTTCCATGCGTTCTACCCGCGCTTGGTGCCGCCAGCGGAACAGCGAAGGCGTGTCGATGTTAGGGTGTGTTTCGTCCTCATCGTCAGAAATCTAAAAATCGGAACAATTATTGTAGAATCGTGGCTGTACCTAAAGAATTTAACGATAAATCTATGATGAAATACCAACCTCAATATCTTTCCACTTGCTATAGTCCACCATTGTTGTGTATCAAAATTTTATTATGTGCCACTTACACCGATGTTTGTTAGGATAAATAAATAAATTGTTTCCAGAAACTTACAGAAACCTAGAAATACCTCTTAACTGTTACTAATGAATTTGACAGTTCTGTGTCAGTGTTGCCAAGTTAATATGAAATGTTTTGTACGTATCGTATTCCTACCGTGTGTAACCAGTTATGGACAGAAGTCTTTTTCTGAAGGTAAGGAAGGTAGAGGTAGAGTTATGGAGCACTATCTCTATGTATAAAATATAAACGTCGAAAATCATGATTTTTACATGCACCAAAAGTTATAAGTAAGATATTCAATTAAACAAGGAAGAAAGGCTTCCGCTTGTTATAGTAAATTTTTTATTTATTATTGTCTCTACATATAAATAAACTGGTCCAAAAAATAGAAAATATCTCATATAAAGAGTAATATGAAATAAGGCAGGGTAAATTGTATGTTTAATATTTTTCTTCCGTTCCGTGAATGGGATAAAAAGAAGGTACTACCTACCTACTTCTTATTACTTGGAATGGAGGATGGGTAGAGGCCTTAGCGATATCGGCATAAATTCCGATTTCGAGATTGGTAGGTGTTTTTACAAATCTAGGAATGCACACAGATTGTGATTGGCCGACGCAATGGAACTTAAAAACTCATTATTATTATATTTTTATTGCCAAATCTTATATAGATGATAAGTGAATTATGACCGACCGTTTGCATTTTCCTCGCGAAACAAAAAATGTGAATGAGCCGATAGGTTTGCGCCCTCTGTGTCCCTGCCCTGGGTGCCACGCACCCTTGCACTTCTGGGTTTTGACCGCTCTATCGCTGCTCCATAAAGCGGTGAGTTATGTAATTATAATTTAAAGTATCTGTCTATTATTGAAAATATGCATCCACGAGACGGGCGGCGCGGCGGCGTCTCTATATGGTTACCAGAATTATGCCGGCTTGTCTTACTGGATATTTGATATATTCTGGATTTTAAACGACCACGGAACCCAAACTGAGGTTATAATTACTAACTCATATGTAAATAATATACGCGGAAAATATAATATTTATTCTCTTGTACATTTTATTGAAAGAAATACATTAAAAAATATATTTATTTCTATTTGTGATCTAATCTTTTGTCTATGTATCTAATTAATTGCTTTGCCATCAAATAATAGCGTGTTTTAATGATAAGAAGGAATTCCAATATCTTAAATACAGTTGGGTGGATGCTAAAGAGATATAATTTTACTTTTGGTATTCTACATTTGTACATCTGGATTTTCAAATATTAGGGTTGTTGGATAAATAGACGAAGAAAACAATAAAACTGCGGACTCTAACTATTCGTTTCGGCGCATTGTGAATTGTAAGTGCTTAGTATTATTTATATGGGTGAAAAACTATGAATTACAGCTTAAAATATTTTTGGCGCATTAAAATTAACAACATGATCTCGATTATTAATTCTTCTTTTTCCTTTTTGCCAGTGTTGTCATAATAGTCGTCATGACGGTGGTAGTCGTAGTTTCCGTAACTGATGATGTGGCGTTAGAGACAAGTTCATTATCATGACTCTCCCACGAATGACTTTCATCTGGAATGCTGATTTGGAATTGTAAAAGAACAACTAGATAGGTGACCATTGTTGTTAGCAACTGTAAAGGAAAAATGGAATCAAAAAAATTGTATCATTCGAAGGTAAGATTTTAAGCCATTTTTTTAAAAATAGGCTTGATAAGTACCTCTTTGTTAGTTAACAGTTTTAACTGCAGCTACTTTGAATGTATGTGTCTATAGGTAGGGAGAACTTATAACTGAGTAAATAAGATTTAGGGATTCAGTCTAGCGAGGCAGACGCCCGAAGGCTACTATCTTTATTCGGTCGACTCGACTTTATATCGTATGACCTGTGATACTAACATAACCGCCTTGGCCAGCCAATGAAGGTGGCCGATGATGGTAACTAATTGCACGTTCCCCTTCCAAATTTAAAAAGCTGAAAATATTACTTTTGAATGTAAAAAGTACCGATTTAAACAGTGTGCGGTTAACGTCGAAGAATCCTCCGAGACTGATTTGTGAGGGGTTCATTTCAGTGGCGCGTAAAAACATATTCACTTCTGTTTGTGCGTCAGTGTTCATCCACGACAGTTCCACCATTAACAGTTTCTTTTGAAAATTTGTTCTTACCTATAAAAAGGCATTTATATGTTTTACTCACTTACTTACTATTTTAAATATCATTATTTATACGTTAGTAAAAAGGGATTTCTAAAGTACGTTTTCAGTATTTATTTTTTAAATTTTAGGTAGTTCAGACCATTTTATTAGTATGGATTAGGGATTGGTATATTTTTATCGATTGTCTTGTTGTGTAACTTTCATGAAAGGACTAACATTGCAATGAAGTTTGAACTTGTAGTAAATTCTGACTTCCCTAAAACCTTATTCTTATAGGACTCTTTCCGCATGTTTGTTTTATGTTTGGTTTTGCGAATTCGTTTACTAATTTCAGAGAATTTTGAAATTTGTAAGTAGGAAAAACCTACTACCTACCTGGAATGGATGAATTTCGATTTATCCGGATAATTTAAATATAAACCTACATCATATTTATTGGTAGATGTCAGACTTACTTCAGATTCTAGTAAGTTTTTGCTAAGGTATATAATAAGTAAGTCTGGTGCAAGATATTTTAGCGAATAATTCCTTTTAAAATATAGTAATATGGATTTTGTAGCACCATTGAAATAGCTCTATTATAGGATGATAGGATCGTCTTTAATAATAATTGTATGTACAATATTTATTTCACATTAATTTTTAAAGCAAATTGCTAGGTTTATTTTTATTGAATTATTCGGCAATCGGTCAGGTGGGGTATCTGACGTTAAAAAGTCTGCATGGCCCATATATATGTCCATAACTCCTCCGGTCTCAAAGATCTATCCGTTCTATCTAGACTATCCGTTATCAGGAAAGAAGGAAAGAGTTGGGGTATTTGTGTTTCCGAATATCACATTTACCAATCGAAACCTAAGTGTTCACTTCATGTCAGTTTTCTGTGAGAAAGTTGTCGATTAGGTCCATAGAAGGCTAATTCCGGCCCTGAACAAATATATCTACAACGTGACTCTATCACTTTCAAAACACTCCCACTACACCCGTTCACTTACATTTTGGGAAGCATAGTGCGCTTCGTCGCAAATAAAGAACAATAGAAATATACTGCATACTGCTGTTAACGCCAGTCCAATATCCTTAATCCCGAATCCCTCCGATATTTGGCTCAGTAAGCCGTATATTGAAAGTGTTATTATAAGGAACAGGTATAGATTAACAAAAGTGAAGGAGTAGCTGTTAGCGAGGCCAGTGTCTCGCGCTAACTTGCTGAGACGAAGCCACAATGCTCGATACTCCGCGACTTTTCCAGCGGGGCCGACGTGTCGAAGCGCCTGTAATGTAAAACAAGTATGAATGAGTGTAATCAGAAACCATTTAACAAAAACGTATCTACTTACTATCTACTAATGTATTCATGAAAAGCCACTATGTTTAATAAAGTACCTATTGCCTTTATATTTCTTAATTATAATACTATGTTTTAGTTAAATAATATAGAAGCAGTTTTCTAGTTCAATATATATTTAAAGGGTTAATTAAAGCATTTAAACTCTTTCGTCCACCGTTAAACATCTTACAACTTAAGTAATAAACCTTAGTGAGTTAAGTTTTACATAGTTTATCTCTCGAGTAACGTAATTCAATGTTAGTGCTCAAACTTCGAGATTTCTATCGTGTTACCGAAAGCATACCTGTTGGAAATCCTCGGCGACTACGTTAGCACAAACGCTTAGCGTCTCGCAGAGCAAGTACCAATATCCACCTAAAATATATGTGAGAATTTCCAAGAAAACATAAGGTATTATCTGCATTGCCTTGAAGTGCACCATAGTAATGTGGGTGACAATTACAGAGCCCGTCGATAGAATCGGAATTATGACTGCGATTATTAACGCCTTTTTGTATAGTTTTATCGATAACGCACGGCCGGATAGATCTTTGTAGGCGACCTGAAATATACACACATTAGTCAGTATATATATATATATATATATATATATATATATATATTTTATGTGAGCCTTTGTACTATATAACTTTATTTTCCTATGACTAGGTAAATTTAAACATTGGTTATGTTTAACATTACAAGTTCGTTAAAGCTAAAAACAAAATGTTCGAATAAGTAATATCCCGTTCAAGGGTTGATGTTCATCAATAAGTTTAAGATGTTAAATATGTTGAAACTTTGGTGTGGTGTGTAGGTATTTGCGGTTTAATACAAAGTTCTGGAACAAAATTAAATAAGGGATTTTAGTATTACTTTTATCGGGTGCTCTTTATTTGACATCTGGGGTTTAGAAAAGTTTCCGAAGTTTCTGATCTCGGGCAGATAGCAGCTGCGAAGGCGAGGAAGTCAGAAACCCGATAAAACATGTGGGAGGAATCGGACAAAAGGCTTATATATTACCTATACACTGTTGAATTTATACATACACATATATATTATATATGATTGTTTTTATACCTATCCTGCAAGTGATTCCACTGCACCTTACGGTGCCTCCACCCCTCTCAACTTATGGAGTGGGGTCTAGATAGAGTGTCGATAGACGAAGATGATTATCCCTCGCCGGTCGACACAATTGTATCGGCCTGTTTAATCTGAGTACACAGCGTGTATACCTTATAGTGTCATTTAGGTAGTAACTGAACTAAAAAGCTTGCAATTTTAATGTAGATTATATTTACCTCAAAATCAACCCATCCATTAAGCACGCCAGCAATTTTCTTAGTTTCATACCATATTATCGGCACAACTAACATGGGGAACAAATACACAGTGAACAAATATTCAATAACAGCTTCTTCGAATTTACCTTCTGCCGTACGAAGAATCTGAACTTTATGTAGAGACAAATACAGAACATAGCTGATTAGTGCAATGTACAATATTAAAGAATATACCACAGATGGCGACGCGATTTTGAACTGATTTACGCCAGGCGATGGCCGTGTCAAAGGAAGGACTCCCATTAGTCGAAGTACGGTGAAAACTGGCTTTATATTCTCGTACACAATGTCCTTATAGATATGAGGGTCTATGAGATTGTTCTTCATCGGAACAACGGCATTCGGCGACGCAGGCTTCGGAGTCCGTGATGGCGTCACATCAAGAAATATCATTTTATTTTTCGGTTTCTCCTCCATTCGTACTGGAATGCCATTCGGTATCGCATGCGTAGTGTAGAGGCTGCTGCTTGTGTAGAAAGTCATGTTGTCAGTAACGCGTATCAGTTCACGCACGACTGAGCAATTTTGATAGTTAACATTGCCTCAAGTTCAACTGAGAAGGAAGCTAATGACTAGGTGGGGCCAGGTCATCTTTCAAAGGTTGACAAGTTGATTGCAACTACGTAAGCGTTACGAATTTACGTTAAATTTTAAACGTGCACTTCACCTTGAATTAGACCTTAGTCATATTCCATTCGCTTTATGACTCATATATCAATGTTAGCTACACGAGGTCTCGTTACTTAAAAATAACTTTAACTGAGAAACTGAAGTTAACATTAATTATAATAAAAATTATATTTTGTGTAAATGGGATACTTATATTTCTAAACTTTATCCATTCATATATATCTAATTAGGAATTATGTTAATCATTTTAAATTAACTGACGTTTCAAAGACTTTGCAGCCTTCGTGGTCATAGGGGGATCTTCGAAACGTCAGGAGAAAACTAAAATATTGAAACCGCGATAAAATCCGAAAAATAGTTTAATTTTAATGTCTAATATTCGCGTAAACATAAGAAAATTTAAATTATTTTTAATCTCCGAATCAATGTTTTGTCTCTTCGTTTCTCAAATAATTTCGCATAAGATCGAAAGTTACAGAACAGTGATTAGTTAAATCACTGTTTAATAACATTTATTACTAGTTTAGTGTTAAGTTGTTAAGTTCTCTATCTAACGTACAAATTAATTAGCGCTCTAATACGATGATGTGTTTATCAGCGTAGTATAACAGTTCGTAAGAGCATTGTTTAGGTGTATGCAAATGAAGCACTCGGTTAACGCCGGGTAAGCTTCCTGTGATTGTTTATGGGGTAATTCTTGATTTAATGCTTTGTTGTAAGACGGGATTGAAGGTTATGGAAGGATTGATGGAATCTAAATTATGTTATTAACTAGATATTGCTAGCGACCTCGCCCTCGTGAAAAGCCGTTCCTGCTACAAGCTACAGATCAGGTCTTTAAAACATGGTAGCGATTTATAGCGCCATATGTATGACACCAATGCCATTTATTTAAAAATCTGTTAAAAAAGTATATCATTTCCTAAGGGAGCAAAATACCGCCTATGTGTAATCATTTCATGTTCTATCCGTGCGCCAAATTTTATCCAAATCTGTCGAGCTGTTTCTGCGTTTACTTGTAACAAACACCTAATTATTTTCACAAACTTTAGTATTTAGATTGGTTTAGATATAATCTTATATGTCCACGTGCTGATTTGGTAATGCATACGTAGTTTCATGTAGTTAAAGTTAGTGCATTACTTGAAGCATAATATCAATTTATACGCTGTTAATTTTACCCTCACACGGAACGACTACATTTACAAAACTTTTAACGATATTGTTACGCTGTGGAATTAGAAAGAAATTTTGTTACTTGTGACAAAGTCCTGGAGTTTACATCCACGTGTTTAACTTTTATACTTGATTTGCATAGTACACGATAGTAGATCATAGGTTGTACATCGACACCTACTGTGATGTAAATCTCCAATGGAAAAATCACCGAATCTTAATAAAAGCTTTATGGCGACACGTTGTGGAAATAAAATATGACATTTAGAGGCACCTGCTCTGCAATACATAAACTAAGACATTAGATACTTGTCCCAACGAATGAATGTCGGAGAATTCCGTTTTATGGCTCGTAAAGCTTTACGTGGGCAATAAATAGAACTCAACAGTGCTCCTTTGTAGTGGACACCATGAATAAGCAGTAAATAGACACGCACTTACCTGCGAAATAAATGTTCACATGACAATGTTTTGAGTTACGATGTGATGTGGCCCTTCGGTAAATTGTAACAAACGTTTATGAGTTGTATAATAAATTGCTGTATGCGACCTTCTGTTGCTGTCAAGGTTAGCTGAAGGCGATATACGTGAGACGTGTTTACGCGCTTGAAATTGTTTACTTGGTGCTGGTGGACCGTGGGATAGTGTCCTCCATATGTCCATTTGCGTTAAGGCTGTAAACGTGACGCCTGAAGGACGTGTAATGGAAAGTACATAAAATTATGTAGTAATTGTTGAATTGGTGGTGTACATATTTATTTCCCCTAGTTGACAATTGGCATTGAAATCTTTTACTAGTTATGTTTTCTGGAAGGCATAATTCGTCAGCTGGGATCATACCGGACTTTTATGTGATGAAATATTTCGTAAGTTCAAAATGCACTTTTAATTTAAAATAATTCTTATTTTCTTTGAAATAAAGTACGGTTAACAGTATCGCATGTTCGCTAGCTGTTTATAAAACGATTAACCATTAAATTATTTACTAACTAACCGCGTAATGAGTTTGTAAGTGGATCGCCTTTCGGTGTCCCCTGTGGCCTGTAGGTACCCCATCAGAATCCGGCCCAATTTAACTAATCCTCGATTAACCCGGCCGCGATGCAGATAAATTTGATTGTGAGAGGCTTAAGAACCCCGCGGCTAACCTTTCTTCTTGATTGCTCCCCGAGGGCTTTTATAAGTTTGTACTTTGTACGTATAGTGCGGTTTAGTAGGCGCAGGTGCATTGGTGTCTTGAACTTTGATGGACCTTATGTCAAGGTCGTAAAGGTTTTTGGAGCTGGTGCAAGATCACTGTGAGACTGTGATGCAGTTTGATTCCATAAAAATTTTAGACCTTTGATCATAAAGCGCTGTTGAAACAGAATAAATATTTTATTGAATGTAGATACAAACATTTTGTGTTGATAATATAATTTTTTGAGTTCAAATACATAAAAGTATACATTTATAAATACATAATATGGTTATTATAAATGTAAGATTTGTTGAAATTTTTATTGTTTTAAGAAGGCTGAAAATATTATTTTGCAGCGAAATTTTACGCTAATATTATGAACAAGTAAGGTTAAACTTATTTGTTTTAGGAAATGTCTGGAGTAACTACTCAACCGACTGTAAATTTTTTTGAATTAACAGAAATTTACATCATGTTCGAACTTAATTTAACGTAGTTATTTAAATTTATTTAATTTTATTCTAAAGAAAAATTACACGGATAAATCTGTAAGTAAAGTGGTTTTGTAGTACAACAAAAACTCTATAGGAAAATTTTAAATTTATATCCTACATCCAGTTTCGGCTGTTGCTATTACCGTAGACTGGCTGCTCCTCTTGATTCAACACAAGTACATAGTTTTGTTTCTACTACTGTTAGATTATTAGAATTATCTACATAAAAGGGTCGCTTTCCCCGTCGGATAAAATTTTGAAATTTTACCCTATACCGAAAGCTAACTACGCCGTTGCATATTGTCCTGAAACTAAGGTTATTTAGCGTGGACTAAGCCATGCATAGGCCATGGAACTAAGATTTGCTCAACAATGAATCAAAACGTTGCTCTACAATTATGGTAAAAGTGTTAATTAATCGAATATTACAATAAGATGTTGCACGTATTAAGACATAATCCACGTCACTGTATGGAACATTGTCTCAGTAAATTTCTGGTTCTTAAATATTTTTCTATTATATATGTAGTTTACAACAACATTATGTAGTTTATTCATACTTTTATATTTTAATCATTCACAAACAAATTCTCCATCTCCATTATATTAAACTAATTGTTATAGATAAGTATCTTTTTATTCCTTACTTTATCCAACGTTGTAACAACTTGCATTCTAACGAAGGATAAGTCATTGTCAAAACAGTTAACACTATGTAAGTTTATAAATAGTGGTCGGAAGGTGGACTAACTTCAATACACACTTTTGTTTTAGTTTCGTCCGGGGAGGATTTATTCGCACCCAGCCAATTCCAGGGTAAGTACGGCGTCCCCTGGATAAACACAGATTAAGTGTTAATGTGGTATTTCGCAAGATTTTCACGTGTTATAAAATGTCTAAGTAGGCGTTATTTTGTGGGACCCGTGTATATTATTCTGGGCACCTAGATAGGTGTTAAGTATCTAACTAGGTCTAAGTGTGTGTAACCCTTATTTATGTCTAAAACGTTGATTCCATAACATGTCATTTTCATTGTATATTTATCCAGAATAGAACGATGTGATGAGATCGCTTGCTTTAAACTTTTGGTTCTGGTGACAAAGTAAGATAGTTGTAATGTTAATTATGGAAGTAGATATTGCCTATGTATGATATTTGTATTTTTACATAAGCTATGTAACTATTTTACTTTCAGTGAAAATCGATAATACGATACAAGTAGAAAATTATTATGAACGGAGAATTTAATTAGCTTTCCACATAAATGACACCAAATGTAAAATGTTAAATAAAAATAATCCGTCTTTAGTTAACTAAATAACAATTAACAAATTTAAGTTACAAGATGCAGTATAGAATAAAATTTAAAAACGTATACTTCCTGCAAGTGAAGGCGAGATGTCCTGAATAATATATCGAGGTAAGTGGACCCCTGTTCACGTTTTTCGTCTCGGGAAATTGCGGCGGCATAACTAACTTGGAAAAGTGTCGAAGACAAATTGTTAAAACCGCACAAGTTGAGAAGCCCGTTAATTTTGTGATAATTATCTTATGAACGAAGAAATATACTGAAGTATGAAATTATTTTCAGCTCTTCATAATTTGTGTAATAAAAAATAGTGGTCACGTGGGAAATTCCACGAAGAGAATGAATATGTATTTTTTAATATATTCACATATTACATTCTGCAAAATATGAGAAGGCGCCAGGAGTAATAGTTCTTTTGTTATAAAGATCTTTAATCATAAATCGCTGTTGAATCTGAATATTTTATTTGCATCGAACGTACGTACAATCATAGGGTGTTGATATTGATAAGTTCAAATACATAAATGCAATAATCCGATAATCATAAAGGCAAACGTTTTTGAAATTATAATTGTTTTATGAAGGGTGTAAAAATATTATGTTGCAGTTAAAATTTATTCACATATTACATTCTGTACAATATGAGAAGACGTCAGGAGTAATATTCCGTGTGTTATAAAGTTTTAAACCGTTTACCGGCTCTTGAAGCTTCTAGGATGCAGCCGTCAAGTTTCTTAACAAGAATTTTAACTTTTTTATATATTCGACATAAGTGTGTTATTTATATGAAGGCTTGGATGTTTTAACAAACTTATTTTAGGTTAAAAGTAGTTAAAATAAAAAAGTATTATTCAATTAAAAACGATGCAATACAGATCTCACTAATATTTTAAATGCGAAATTTTCCGAAAATACTTGGCTATTTGTTAAGCGTAGAATCTGTAGGAAATATAACCATCTTTAATCAGTCGACACTTTATCAGGATTCCATTTCGCTTACCATCAGGTATAGTGGGGTCACATTTTCGTGCTCGAATAAATAAAAATTCTGTAATTGGATTTGAACATTGAAGATTTGATAGAAAATTGAATGGCAAAGCATAATATAATTAAAAAAGCCAACTGTAACGATATTATTATTTGATACATAACACGTGTAGCTAATGTGAATAGTTCCTTTGCATGATAAAAATATGAGATCGTTGTGCAACTTTCAAAAGTGATTTTGCCCAATCTGTATGCACGTGGGTGGATCGTTCGTTTCATCGAAAGTAAAATTAATATTTTGGACTCACCAAATTTTAGCATCCCACGCGATATGACGTGAAATCCTTTATCCGTTCCCAAAATAAGTTTAGTATATGTTTCCCAGAAATATTGAAAACCTAAAACGATATTTATCGTATTGTATAATGTTGCCTAGTGGATTCGTCTGCGTGGAATACTTGATTCAAGATAACGGGCCCTCTCTTCACTTTTTAGAAATAACAAGTGAACGAATCCCTCCTAAGCGAATTTCGGCCACGGCGGTCACTCTCAACAAAGATTAGCTAGGTACGCAGGAGATATTATGGTGTGCACTCTGTGTTCCTTCACTGTCATAGTCGGGTAAAAGGGCAACCCGATATTACCGGAGAGAGATTATCAGTCTTACTTATAAACTTGTTTTAGCGTTAAGAGGTGATTAAGAATTGCTTGAATAGCTGTCACAACCATCACCGGTTTTGACTTACAGCTGATCGAGTAAATTTGTATTTTAACTAAGCTTTTATAGCTTTTATTTACGATTTTTTTTATAAGTTAGACTGTATAATGACAAGTATATTATATTTTTGAAATTACAAGTAGCTTGAGTATATGTCAATCTAATAATTAGTCTAACCATGTATCAAATTTCTTTTAAACTTGTTCAGAGTTTTCTGAGTTCTGACAAACAGATGTTTGGAACATAATATATTGGAACATAACATAATATATTGAATTTTACATTTAACACTCTAATATTTAAATGTGATATCATAGAGTTTTATGAAATCTTTATAAACTTATTTCTATGTTATTTATTTCCTGAGGTTCCCGACGAATAGACGACAGTTTGACACGGTCCATGCACCAGAAATCCTAAGTCGTAGTCCTTCGACTAGTGTCCTTATTGCTATATCATATAAAGCTGTATGTCTGTGTTATCATGAGCTTTATTGTGTTATTCATCTTTGTTTATGCATTTTCTTGAGCATGAACAGTGATGGACATTTTGGTCAGGGATCTTTTAACTCATTTACAAAATGCGACGTGTTTAAGAATTTCCGCCGGTTACAACTTATCTTATAATCCAATGTTTTTCAGATATTATTCTGCCCAGGGAAACGAAAATCGGCATAAATGAGTATTAAAAATCATTTAGCTCCGCTAAAAGCCAGCCAAGGTTCATTAAATGTGAGAGGACCCTTTTTTATATCTTGGAAGGAGCGAACCTCAAAAGGCCGCGTAAAATGTTATTTTCCAATAAATCCGTCTCTACCAATCACCGTTCCTTGGTTAATTTCCTTTTTTATTCGGTGTTCGTAGGAAAAACCAGTTCATTATAACGTGTTTCTGAATAAACCCTTATAAGAATATTTCTCTAACTTACAAAGATGTTCAATTTAAACCGAGCAAACAACTTTCTTTGGACTCTGTATTATAATATTATGTAGTGGGTGTCATTGTAATACGAAATAACAATTCATATCGCTTTATATATATATATATATTTTAACATTGGTAAAAATAAGTTTAAATGTTAATTTTATTT
The DNA here is from genome assembly GCF_014839805.1 of Manduca sexta. Classification (NCBI taxonomy): domain Eukaryota; kingdom Metazoa; phylum Arthropoda; class Insecta; order Lepidoptera; family Sphingidae; genus Manduca; species Manduca sexta. The sequence goes on along the minus strand of NC_051120.1, from coordinate 6,551,480 downwards.
AACAACTAGCTTCCGCTCGCAGCTTCGCCCGCGTGGATTTCGGACTTCAAAAATGGAGCCGGTCGCGAACGTTCGAGAATGTTCGTTTTACGAAGCTACTCGCTAGGTGATTCGCTAGCCTCTAGGTGCCAAGCAAGCCACCTGCCTGTGCGTTCGCGACCTTATATATATACAAAAATAATCCTTATAGCATGATTCAGTATTCACGCATGATGGCTTATTAGCGTATTTCATGTATAACTTTGGTGTTTCTATACCGATTTCTATGATTCTTTTTTATGGAATATTTAATAATGTTAACTTTTATAATTAGGGATGACTGAGAGTGTTATAAACGTAAGAGTAGACAAATATAATGAGAAAGCTTCGAACTGCTAAGCTATCGGGAGTTACACGTGTTATTGTGAGTCAACCATAAAAGATAGACATATGCTGTCGTGGGATATTTTTTTACATAATTTTAAGGAGAACATTTCCGTCATACATGATTTCTGTGTAGCTGTAACCATTAAGCTTGCACACGCGACGGAAGCTTAAAAAATGGAGTAACTTCTCCCGTTTTCCCAACATTTCCCTTCACTGCTCTGCTCCTATTAATTGTAGCGTGATGAAAAGTATACTATAACCAGCACAGGAGTATGACAAATAATTGTACCAAGTTTCGTTAAAATCTATAACGGTTTTTGTTTCTATAACGGTTATACAGATAGACAGACAGACAGACAGACAGACAAAAATTTTACTAATTGCATTTTTAGCATCAGTATCGATCCCTAATCACCCCCTGATAGTTATTTTGGAAATATATTTTATGTACAGAATTGACCTCTCTACAGATTTTTTATAAGTATAGATAGATAAATTATCTATAATTATGCAGCGATACCGTAGTTGGAAGTGGAACGTACTACCGAGGTGAAGATTCGCAGGTTCCAAACTCAAGGGCGTGCACCTCTGACTTTCCTAAAAAAGTTATGTGTGTATTCTTTGTAAATCTTCGATTGCTTTAACTGCGAAAGAATCCAACTTGAGTAATTCTGCACTTGTGGGTAATTCTCCATAAGAATTTCGTAGGTATACCCAGACTAGGCGAGTTTAGCGAACTAAGCCCTAGTAGAGAAGGTCTGCTCAGCAGTGGGACAGTATATCATATGGTACTGATATTATTTAATACTTAATTTATAATTATTTACATATTTTTAATATACTCTAATCTATCTCACTGTTGATTGAATTTTAGTACAGGTTTAATATGCTCTTTAATTTAATTTCACCTTTAAATTGAAATTGAATACTTTAATTATCATTTCGGTATTTACACAGAAAAGCAAGGGCTTTTGCATTTTAATTGATGAAAATATAAATATGACAGGACATAACTAAATTTCAGTTGAGTTTACGGAATTATGTATAAATTAATAACGTCGACATTGTCCATTATAATGAGCAGCCCAAAATTGTTCTATAAATATTTAGGCATATATTTCGGTTTCTCTTAACTTCCTAATTTACTAATTAAAGTTTTGGTTCACTTTGTTTTCTTAGGTGCGAGAGTTAATTTCATAAATCTGTTAACCTTTAGGGTGAAATGGAAACAGCTATATACAATTATGAAATTAATTTATTGTCTCTTATTGTCTTTTTGTCTCAATTCTGTATACACTGATATTTTCCATGCTGCAGTAGTAACGAAGAGTTTGTTGTTGTTTGAAGAGTTGACTATGAAAGAAGCTGCAGGTTTGAATTTCGTTCTGAGAGAAACTGAGTTGAAGAGTCTAAAACCTTCGTAATTTACTGATATCCACACCACGAAACACAGGAATATCACAACACATGTATTTAAATGAGTATGATGTGTTCTTTTTCTATTAATTGGTAAACGCTTTTGTACAGGGTCATTTTGACATTGTATTAATAAATGAAACCATAAACTTGTCCTCTTGGAGACAACACTGTACTGTAAGTTATTTTATATACAGACGTAAAATAAAAAATTGTAAGCTTCGAACAAAATAAATATTAATAAAAAGTAATTTTAATTTTACACGGCTTTAGGTTAATTCTATTGCACAAAGAGCATTTTGTCGCAGTGAGAACATCATATTTTTATTCAGAAATACAATTACAAACTCCATATTCGCACTAAACTACAAAATGATTAAAAAAAGCAGAAAGCTAAAACTGGGATTTTTGGCGGAAATATTTTCTATAGATGATTTTTGGCACTATGTAACCAGAAGTAAAGACGAATAAGTGGTTTCATTTAGTAATGCAATGTTAAAATGACCCTGGGTATGATTTTTTTTCATTTTGCTAGCTTTAACAACTGAGTTATCTAGCATTACATTTACGGAGTATCCACAAACACTGTTCGAAATTTTTCTAATATAACTTTACTGTCTTTTAAGAATATTTTTTGAATTTATGGCGGCGATTAAAGTTGTTATGGCTTATGCTCTTTAATAATATGGTAGCATTAAAACTTGTCTAGACTTAATAAATTCTGTAGCAATTATCTTGTTGCTACTTACTACTCAAGGATAATATATATTTTACTTCGACATAATTCTTTGACAGCGCAGTTTACAAAATGGAATGTACCCATTGCAAATAATGCCAACTTCACCTGTAATACCGTTTCATTGTAATTAACTTAAACTTGATATAAAGTCAATCGAAATTTTTTATTTTTTTATAAACATCACGCATTAGCTTCTTGTAGCGATGCAATGTGCTACGACTCTACGAGTTATTGTTATATTCTACGAGAGTTACGATAGGGCTGATTGTACTTGACATATTTTAAAATAAAAAAAAAACTTATATGTAACTGTAATTTAAATTTATTAAAGGAAATAATATGGAGAGTAAAATAGTTCGTCGACGCGCTCCTACATGTTGGACAGAATTAATTGAAACCATGATGCACTCTATGAACGAATACTTCCACTCCAAACAACAAAGCACATGGCGACGCATCGCGAAAACGGCAGTTCATCTATCGGCCCAAACATGACTAGGAGCACTCTGTCAAGACTACAAAGAAGTACCTAGTTATTACAGTCATATATCTCTTTCAAGAAATACACTATAGATATATGCTGGCATAAAAATATAAATATTATATTTAAATTAAATCTATTTCATGTAATTCAATACCTCGGTTTATTAAACAGCGAATCCATTTAACAGGACATTTCGCGTTTACATTGGATATTTTCAGATTTTCATGTCATGTGTTTATGCCTCATTAATTATACTCGCAATGTAATTTGATGTTTAAAATACGAGACATCAAACTAAAAGCGCAATTAAATGGATTAAATAAATTTTAATATCGTCATGACTAAATATAGTTATACATACGAAAAAAGTTTGATACTTTTTACATAATAATACTGCTGTGCTAAGCGCAAAAGCGGTATGTCAGGGAAACCTTCTTAGGGGAAACCTTATTTCGAAATAATCGAAGTTTTGTAAATATAGTTTTTTTAAGTCAAACTGAAATAGAGAAAACTCTTTTAAGATTTTTTATTAAGTTCTAAATAAGATACCTTTATTTTGGTTAGTTCATTGGATGGGCATTTCTTTAAGCTATCTGACGCCATACAAATCAAGTATTAGATTTTTTTTTGAGATACCGCTTTTGAACTTAGCACGGCAGAATAGTTACGTTTGTATTATGAGGAACGAATTTAATTGAATATTGTCAGCTAGTCGCGTACACACAGCAGAATACGAGAAAGAATGGAGGGATTTTCGAACGGGTGCATTGTAATAAAAACGAATAGCTCAGTCGCGTAGCCAAACAGACTATTAGGGCGTGTGGCGATTCTGTTTACCTTTCAATCCGCTCCGCCGGGACTATTGGATGTTGTTGGTTGAAGTAAACAAGTTAAAAATCTAATTTGTCCCGGTTTAGTTTCTTTTTTCAAGTCGAGAATTGAATTGTTAATTGAAGGAACTGGCCATAGACGTAAATCTTAGCAGATGGTTGATTAGGGTTAAACTGTTATTAATTGACAAATAATAACAGTTTAACCCTAATCAACCATATAAAAGTATATTTTTCAGGCAGTGTACCCATATAGCTATTGGAACAACAGACAATCACCTCCGGGTCCGATATCACACAATGTAAGATTTATGTACCGGTGTAAAAACGTCTAGAAGTCGTAAGTAGAAAGATCCTAGACTTAGTTTATAGTTTGCCTGTGATGATCTCCCGAGAAATGGCTCGCAGTAAAATCGGTAACTATTGCCGGCATCCACGCACAGTTGCCAAAATAGTTTCAAAGTTACGTACTATTGAAATAAAACTATTTTTCGGATTTTATTGGAGTTTTTTAATTATAGTTTTCTACCGATGTTTCGAAGACTGCAACCGCCATGGTCATGAGTGGGACTGAGGTGTTAGTCGTCCGAAGAGTGATAGTTACAATTAGCTACATATTACAATTAAATAGGTATACAACGTTTAAAGTTTATTTTTTTTTTAAATTATTATATGAAGAAACGTGTTAAAATTAAAAAAATAATTTTATTTCAATGTTTAACCTTTGCGAAAACATAAGAAAACATTGTTACGTACTATATTTCTCGTATATTTCCTATCGAGTATGAAACCAAAAAATACGTTATTATAATAAAATAGTACCTATGCTATACTTTTTAGATACCCAGAAGCAAATCTATGTGTCTATTTAAAAAGGTGTGTTTTAATGCTGATTTTGCCGTAAATGTACTTACAAACTAAAAATACAATCTAGCGACTACAGAACTTTTCTTAAACAAATAAGTTTACACATCGATAAAAGGATTTCTATAGCGCGACCTGTTGGATTTCTACAACAAATACTTGCAAAGATATAGCGAAAATGTCTTCACAAAAACAGAAGACAAAGGGAAAAGAGTTTATTCTTGTTGAAAACGTCCGAAGTGTCGCTGTGAAGGTACGTCCTATTGTAAGGGAAAAAACTTGGGAAATTTCATTTGGAGCTGTGGGGTTCAATCTCGTAAATATTCATAAGTTGAGGACTACGCTATCGTGTGCTTTGGGTGCAACTTATCGCTGCTCTGTCAATATACTTTTGAACTTAACGCTGGAAAAAATAGTTCTGGTTCAAATGTTAAACTTTGTGAATATGTTTGTATGTTAGAAATAAAATTAAAAACCGCTACACGGATTTCAATGTTATTAAACATATAGAATGTCTTGGGTAAACATATTCGAAGTATATTACGTTTAGTCCTAAAAAAAATAGTGTGATTAATTTATTCTCGAAAATATGTAATGTGCTAACAAAAGCTAATTTTAATAAATACAAACAGTTTACATTAGTGAGGTAACAGTTTGGAAAACGTGCAAACTGTGACTTTTTAAAAAAATAGTGTAGCGTTTCTTTGCAAAAGTCGACAGCCTATGCACGACAGCTTAATTTACTTTGTTAGCATTTTCAGCTAGTTTATTTTGTTAACAATTCCGTATTAACGTATGGAGAGTTGGTTAGTATTCACCTGGGCTTTGTCCCCTCGATCTTCGCAGCCTTCGTCACTTCGCTCGCATACGTGAGACTATTTCCAACCCGACGCGGACATCAGGAAATAGAACATAACGAAAGTAAATTTACTGTAGGTACGTGGAGGGATGGCGATATTTTCATCTGTTTATTTGTTGTGTGGGTGTGGATAATGGAATATTTGATTCTTATGGTTTATCTGAATTGATAGTACTGTGTAAGAGTTTTGTATCGTTTGATGTGCGTGGGTATTAAAAAAATGTTGAGTAAATGATTTTATTATAAAAATGTTACTTGTGGCTTCGACCGCTTGAAAAACTTCTCCCCGCTATAAATCTCTTTAAACACTGAACGACACCAGCTCCATCTATTTAAAATTATCTGATTAAAAAATCTTTTCTTTTTTATAGGAGTTAATTATTGAGATAACAATTAGCCTATTTGTTAATACGAGACATGGTCTATCGATATACCAAATTTGATTAATTTCTGTTCAGTTCTTACTGCATTTATTTCTAAGAAATATACTAACATCCTGAAATTTTCACAAACTTTTGCATTTACAATTTCATTAAGAAGTAAATAAGGTTGTAAGAATAAACATTCGACGAATTTTCATTATAGTGAGAACAGAATTATAATCAGCATACAGTAGCGTAAACTCCATTGTTGTTGTGAGACCTGCTTATTCTTTCTAGACTTAGTTTATTTTCGAATTAAAGTTTTCCAAAGAATGACAAGCTGGTAAAAAAGTTTTTTGCGTTATAGGTTTATTATTTTTGATGCGTCTTGATATAATAAATTGGATCGTTTATTATTTAATAACAACCGCTGTGCCACCTTCGCTTACAAGTTATAGCTAGTTGGGGTTCTTTATGTTTTTCTCACATTATAATCTTTATAAATTTTATAGGATTTGTTTTATTTATTTAAGATAAGATATGACCACTTAAATTGCAATTTTAATGTGTCTTTTAATTATATTGGTATTGGAATTACTTATATCTACGGAGCCAAATAAACGATAAGGCAAATTGTAGCATACAACTCATATCTACATTCTTAGACTAATAATTTTATAAAATAATTCTATTACAATATAGAAGTTTTGGCTTTCGTATTAAAATAAAAACGTCCTATAAAAATATTCTACTTTAATAAGTGCGACTACGTCTGTAAGCAACTCTGACATTTAACCACTTGAAAGTTATGAAAAATTCAGCGCACAAACGAGTCTCGCGAAATATGAATCTCATACAGATCTGCGAGTGCGTAGTGCTTAGAATCATGTTCGGCACATAAATAACTTTTATATCTGTTAGATGATATTATAAGATCTCCGCGAATGAACGAAAAAGACTTAACGCATATTTTATATCGTTTTTATTTACCAACTTATTTATATAAAATGCTTGAAAATAAAACTTATAAGCAAGTGCATAAAACTAATTTCACAATTCCTTTCAGCAGATAAAACATAAACACATTTATTATAACATGTGGCCGCTTGTATTAAAGGCGGTGATGTTATTATTTTTATGTAATTACGTGTCGCCAGTGTCGGTTGCTCGTGAACTTGTTAGCCTCCTCTGGGAGCGGTTTGTCCTGGCTAAATCTTGTTATTTTCGCGTAATTCGCAAAACACAATAACATGAGTCACTCTTATAAGAGGAAAGGAGAACTATTTGCTGTATAGTATGAACATGTATTTACAATTCACTGCTTTTGCAATTGTCCCGTTCTAAAAATAATAAAGTTTGCTGTTTGTGAGACGGCGCCATAATATCTATGAATGTATTATACGCGACTGTTCATGCGGGACATGAAAATGTCTGCTAGATATATCAAGTAAGCATTTTTATTAATTCCTATTATTAGGTACCTACTTCCATTACACTTTCATATTATAATTTGTTACTTCAGCTTTTTTTTGCGTTATAGATTATTGTCATCTCTAGGATTTTCATTGCTCACCATAGGCGAACCCCAAAGATTTTCGGACCAACCTATTTTGAGTATGGTCATTTCTTTGACTTTTTTTACTCATACTTATATTTTTTATTTTAAACTGTTCAACACATTTGTCAGTCTGGGATATGAGACGCAGCGCCCTCAGAGCAGTCGTCGGAAACCTCTAGCTGCCTGTTGTTATCGATACCATGTCCGGCAGACGGAGATCCAGGCGTGCGGTTGCCCACTTCTGCGAGGTAGTCGTCTCGCCAATGGGGGCGCAGATCCCTTGTCTCCCTAGGTGACGCAGAAGCATACGTTTGATCGACTAAATTGCGCGGCGTCTCCCGCCCTGTGGTGTGTGGGGAATTCCACCATTGTATTCCTTGACTATCGTAGTAGGCGACCTGTAGGCTATCGGGGCCATCGGGGCGTAACAGGCGCGAGGCTTAAGTTTACATTAGTATTATTTTTTAGAACAATGTTGTGACCCCCTGGGTGGACGGTAGCGTAGCGGTTTTTTTTTTGAAGAGCTGCCGTGTTTTCCCCTGGGGTACCCTGCAAACGGGGTACAGGCGATCCCGCAGCTTAGCTAAACTAAACTCCATGAGTTTCAATCAGTATGGCGGCATCATGTTAGAAGTTAATATGCAGGTTTTTTTTATATTCTGAGGTAGTACCTATGTAATAAAATAATATTTTAAATTTATTCGTAACAAACTGCATGGACGGATTTTTAATCTGCTAAATTGACTGTTTGTTTACATTTCAATTGTCATATTTTGTTGCTGTCAAATTCAAAATGTCATATGTAATAAATCAAAATAATCTCGATTTTAATGTCTCAAGTTTCGTATAACTGTGTAAACAGTGTCTACTTTGTTGGTTACGTTAATATTTATTGGAATCATATTAATATGACTTCAATTTCTGAGGAGACTATCTATAATATTATTGAGAAGATAGCATTGGGACGTAACCTCAAAAATTGGCGGTGTTCCCAGGAAAAGTTTGAAAGCATAGCTCAGAACTACTTCGGCGTTATTATTCCCGTTGTTTTAACTGGGGAAGAGAATGGAAAACTTGTTAGTTTGAAATTGGCTTTAAAACTGGCGCCTATGGATGAACGCTATCGAGTCAGCGGCGCTGTCACTCGTATGTTTGCTAGAGAAATATATGTTTATTCAGTGATATTTAAGAAATATGAAGAAATACAGAAAAATGTTTCATTTACGTCATCATACATCATGCCACATTGTTATTATATTTGTAAGGAGTATTGTAAAGAAGTAATTGCTATGCAAAATATGTGTGGGGAAGATTTTAAACCATTTACAAGTGATATGTTTTTGAATTTAGAACACATAAGTATTGCCTTGAAATCATTAGCAAAGTTACATGCGTTATCATACATCCTTAAAGCCAGAGAACAGACATTTTATGAAGAAATATCAAAAGAATGTCTGCCGTTAACAATAGATACAAATAAAAGGTACATCGATATTATGTTGGATAGATTAGGTAAAGCTATAAAGAAGTTTGAAGACTCTGAATATGCACCTCTATTTGAAAGTTTGAGGGAGAATTGTGCCAAGTGTTTTGAAGTGGTTGTGAGTAAAGGGGGCAGCACATGTATATGCCATGGTGATATATGGAAAGAGAATATACTTTTTAAATATGAAGTGAGTGTGATGAATTATTTTATCATAGTATAATTGTAATTTTAAATAAAATCTGAAAATTATTTAATTTATGTAATATTTAATAATATTTTCTTTATATTCATGGGTAATTATATTTTATTATTAAGATTTTCTAATGCTGAACTGTTATTTTGTTTCAGAATGGTATTCCTACATCAGCATGTTTAATTGACTATCAAACAACAAGGATTTGTTCACCAGCTTTTGATACATTGTATCTTATCATTAGTAGTACTGACTCACATCTCCGAAAAGATCACTACAACAACCTATTGGACACCTACTATCACTCATTTGATCAAATGCTGAAAGAAGCTAGTCTGAATTCAGCCAATACTTATTCTAGGCAAATGTTTGACCAAGACCTGGAATTAGTCTGGCCAGCATGCCTAATTACTGCCAATACGGCATTATGGCTTTCAAGTGGTTTACAGGAAGAAGGACATGTCAGGAGTAAAAAAGTTTGGTCTACACCGGAAGAGAAAGAAAGAGCATCTAATAGTTATAAACAAATAATAAAGGCAATTATAGATGACTTTTCCTGCTATGGTTATTTAGACTTAAAATCTAATTGCTTTTGTTTTTAAATTTTTATCACCTTAAAGATCTTTATAATATACTATTTTTAATTTGAGGACACATTGTGAGTTCAATTACTGAGATTGAAATATCTTGTACTCTACATTGGGTACTAGTTATTTTCAAGGTTTTACTTTCTTCAGAATGTGAATGGGGCAGAGTAAAGTTTAACTTAAAGTTGCTATTTTCATGTTATATGTAGTTTGTTATATGCTTATTTACATATGTTTATACATTGTTTTTGTATGTATATGATTAAATAATTAAATTAAATTAAACAAAAATATTTTTTTTTAAAGTATGGCTCCTAGTTCACATCAAGGAAATAAAAGATATCTCTTCATACACTATAGCCATGTTACATGATAGGGACTTATGATTGACAGAAGCATGCTATTGTGTAACTAAGTACTAGGAAATACAGTTTATATTTGTACATTTTTTATTAGTAATACCAACTAATTACATGTTAATGCTACAATATTAAGTTAATTAAAATTGTATAGTTAGGACTAAAATTTTGTAAAACGCTCTTTTTACAGTAAACATTATATTAGCAAAATAATTACAGAATACAATTTTAAACATTCTTTTGACAACGTCCAGCCAGAGAGAATAATAATCGAATAGTCGCCGCGTGACATATCTTCTCTTCTGCCAGCCTGCCCGCGCAGCCGAATACTTCCGGAAACGCCCGATGTCATCGGCTAGGATAGCGGCACGTAACAATTTTTAAATGTTTCAATCAATCATTATTACTATTAAACACATATTAGGATGAATACGAACCTTTAAAACTCTTTTTATAGATATACGTTTATCTGTATTGCTATTTACTCTCAACTATTACAGTCCAAATGCTAAAACACCCTATAAATAAAATGTTGACTTTCAATGTGTTTAGCCATTTTTATTTCCATATAAAACATATATTTGTAATTAAGTGTTACACATATGTGGCAGAAGTAGCGATATTGGGTGTTTAAGGCTTACCTTATCTGTAGTTTTGTTTTTATAAGCGACTTTTGTAACTGTACAATAAATTGTACATGCTAAATTAGAAATCTAGCTATAAATAACTTAAAATTCTTGCTAACTGCATAAAAGGTATGTTCTATATTCCACACAAGTTGAAGAAAACATAAGCATTAATATTAATTGTTCCGCAGCACCAATTAATGAATTCGCAGCGGTATACGGTAGTGGTTGGCGCGCTTCAATCCTTTGCATAATGTTAAAATCCTCGTCCCGTCGGGGCATTTAGAATTTGTTTAACTCCAATTGCAAAGTCATAACTCGTGAAATTAAACTGATTTAGTGTATATTTTAACAACTTTTTGTGAACTTTGCGACGTAACATTACGAGTTTGTTATCGTATTATTGACCGTGTTTGACCCAGTATATGGAGATTTCGATAAAAGAAGCTGGAATAGTTGTTTTATTTTAAGTATAAATTAATATCTTGCTATAGTTTGTTATACATGTAGATGTACCGGTCATGCAACATTGCCTTTGCTGTCGAAGACGATCTGCTGGTAACATTTCAATGTCAGGTTAGTATTTCTCTTTTTCGAGATTGAGCTATTTAGACACATGTTTTCTAAGTAAGTATATTGATGTTCCTGTGTCTACTACTGACTGCAGCAATCGGCTATAAATTAGGAGATTGCTTATTTTTATAATAAAATTCTGGATCATAAAACATTGCAAAATACTTGGCAAATTAATTTATTTGGGTCGTCGGAAAATACAGCTTATTTATAAAATATTACAGTTATACTGTGCAAGTAGTATGTAGCAGCGTATTGTTGGTTTTAGAAATCCTGTAAGTAACTTTAAAAGTGTTGAGGCAAAGTTAAGTTACATAGCCGGAAAGATACAAATTGAGAACATTTTTATTTCATGATTTAATGGGGCATTTATCTTAACAATTGCTACAAGCTTTGAGTCTATTTATATAAGGTTTTTCCTTCTGTTAAGTGCAGCGCTGTGTATCGAATTAAACGCCATGTATTATTTAGCCGTGATGAATTCAAGATGAAAATAAATTCTCTGGACGTACATCGCTGAGGAAAACTGACCGCAATCTGTAGTGGCGAAATATTCCTAAAGGGAACCTGGTACTAATATGCATAAATGTGATCTGTAATTCTTTAATGATAATTAAATTTTACGTAAAGTGAAGCTGGCAGGAATCGGATTATATGGACCCCTTCGCCACTGCTAGTCCGCGTTCACAGGAATTGTTAGTTTTATATAAAAAATATTGTTCTTTGACAACAGTCGTAATCTGAAACTGAATATTTTTTGGTTACCTTGTCTAGATGTTTAGGTACTTTATAATTTACTTTCATGAGAAGACGAGGCATAGAGCGAGGTTTCAAAAGAGTTTATTTGGTAAACTATCAAGGTGCGTAAAAACCACTATCAACCCGAGGAAGATGGGTGTCGGAAACCCTACGTTTGATTTTACGACAAACTGCTATACATAGAGTTAGGTAACATTATTGCCTCAAAACGTAATTTAAAAAAATGCCTTGCACCTGTTACACTTGCATAACTTTATATCTAAAACATTTCCTTCAAAATGTTTCTTGATGTTTATCGACTTGTTTCGGGAAATTCACGTCTATTGCCATCTTTGGTTCGTTTTGTTTTCTCTTGGCTATATAAACATAATGTTTCCAACTTTGTAAAGGCATGTTTGGTATCGGTTTCCCGCAACGTTTTCCCCAGACACTCGATCGTAAATCAACCTGTGCAAAGTGATTAGCCTAGAGGGTCAAGTCTGCGGGAGCCAAGACAAATTGTGATGAATAATGACATAACTAGATAATCTTATTTGTTGCTTTGTTGATATTGGCCATAACTGTTTTGATGTAATCAATTTTAAAGTAGGTATAAAGGTTGTAGATACTTCTTTACGATTATTATCTAATACTTATTTATAATTGTAGAACAGATCGTTAAGATAATAATTTTCATTAGCCGTAAACTAAAGTAAAATCGTTTATTTTGCTGCGGGGTTTATTTAGAACTTGATATTAACAGTGATTAATTTCCATCATGATGTTGATCCAAAGTCTGACTTGCTCGAATTAAGCTTCCTTCTAAGTTAACTTTAGAATAATTAAATGTTGCAATTTCGATGCGGTTTCAGTAATTGAATGTAGTGTGTGCTCTAGTTAAATTCGCAAGAGCTGTAATTTATCTAGCTTCTTAACTACAAAGAAAAGGAATACAAATATAAGGGTGCCTCGTACTTTAATTTCTACAGCTAGTGCGGAAAATAGTATAGGATATAACGCTTTACACTGCGTTTTATGTTATAAAAAAGTCAATATGACATATTTAATCAAGTCTGAAATTTTGTTTAGTTCAGTTCGAACATCCACATAATAGAAATCATAGGTAAATAAATAATATATTTGTATGAAACTTTTACTATTTTTTGATCTTGGAGTGTTGCATCTTCTTTGTAACATCTTCACGCAAATTATGCAGCATTTCTCTTCAAGAACTTGGTAATGATAGACAGTAAGGAGTAATCTTTTAGGTGCTTTTCGAGAATGGCGATAAATACTAGTTTCGCATCAAGAAACCTCCCTTTAACTTGAGTTCAGCTATTAGTTTGAATCTGATATAGGAACAAAAATTATTTGTGATTTTTCGTTAGTCATGATTATCTACTGGAAAGTAGTAGGTGCAGTATTTGATTTAGTTTTGGAGTTCATGCATTGAACATTATTCGTGTTTCTAATAAAGTGGAAACAGTTACTTTATTTTGTGGTATCTTGGGGCAACTGCATTTCATGTTATTTTGTTGCCAGATTTTTAGACGACAAAATTGCATTGGCTAAATGCCAACGAACAGATATTCAGAATAACTTGATCAATCGAGAACAGTACATGCTTGAATTTTTGAATATATTAGGTTCTTATCCTACATTTGGCAGTTATGATGCCGCAACTAGCCTTTTATGCGGCCGGTGCGAGAATCTATAGCTATGCATGATTCAAAATTTGGTCCGGGGCATTGACGTATATTCTATAGACACTAACGTCCACATAAACTAATTGTTTAAAATCTGAACTAAAATGGCAACCAAAACGTCACTGTTATAACCTATTTATTAGCTTGAATAACAAATAATTTTACTTATTTAACCAATATTTTTTATTCAAAACGAAGTTTACACTTAGGCGAGTTCTTATATCATGAACTTACACAACCACAAGCTGTCAATATTGACCATACTAGTCAGTTTGTATGGATTGCAGTTCAATTCTGTTGAACACAGTGAATGTTCGGAACGCCAAATCTAGTACGAAGTCGTGTATATCAATGGTCCTGGACTGTTCGTTTCTACACCCGTCAGGGGATCGCGGCCTGTGCCTGGGCACCTATAGAACTGCCCTAGTTACGGCACTGGTTATGACAGATCTTAAGTAGTTTCGTAAGTTTCTGAAATTGATAGCTTTTTATAGATAAATCTTGTTCAAATCGTTAATGATAGTACTTCCTCCTGAATGCGCCTTCTACTTAATTGTAGTTCTCGATAAAGCGATTAAGATAAAACAAGGAATAAAGATTATTGTTTCTTATAACAAGTAACGAACCCTTGTAGTTTCTAGCCAAACGCTGATAATTTTCGGCGACAGTTAGTGCACTTGTATCAAAAAGGTTTTTAATTCTAAAAGTTACAATTTATTTAAATAGCACTACCACAGCAGGCATATTATTGCTAAATTTAACAATTTTAATTAGATTGCCTCAGTGGCATAGTTGCATATGATACGACGCTAGTGCTGAGATCTCGGCTTTGATTTCCGGTCGGGCAAAGTGATATTTGGGTTTTTTTACAGAGTATCAGCTTGAAGTCTGGAATTTGTGCCCGATATGGCGATATGATTTTCCCTTATCACATCATAAGATGGAAACAGGGCGGTATTTTTTGTTTTTATTGTTTTGAATGACGAGACAAGCTTGCCGTTCGCCTGATGGTAAGCGATACGACCGACCATAAATAGTAGAAACACTATCCAACACCTTGAATAACAAAGTATTGTTTTGTACTCCAGTGGGTGCACCAGTTGCCTCTGCCTACCCCTTCGACGATAAAAGGCGTGAATAAGTGTGTGTGTGTGTGTGTGTGTGTGTAAGTAAAACTTTAAAAAAATAAAATTTTACGCTTGATTATATATATGTGTAAACCATTCAGTAATTTATAATATTTGCTCTAAGTTGTGAGGATGTCCAGTACAGTTAGAAAATTTGGCCGTAGATTGCATCTGCATTTTAGATTGCAAACCGTGCTCCGGTCTGCCGGCGACGGCTTAAAACTTCTGCCGCCTGCTTTATTTCAATTATTTTTCTAATAATTAAGTCTTACGTTTGCTGCGCAATAACTGCATAGAGTTTACAGGCTCGAGATATTTGTTTTTTATTTGTAACCGCTTTATTTATTTTATATTTAACCAAGATATGAGTCACGAGTATGAATGCAATGAACTCCAATTTAGACTTATCGATATATATGCCAAATCATAACATCAATATATTGATGTTATGATTTGCATATTAGCTCACATAAAAATAATTTATACAAATAGACATGAAATAGTGTATAGGGTTATGAATAGGAAAGAAATAATATTGAAGAGTCAAATCTCACCTTAACTCTGACTTCAGGGGATTTATTATTCGGAAACGTGTCAGAAATTTTCGCAAAAGTGGAAACTTCATGCCACGGGCTCTAGTAAACCGATTTTACTCGTTGAGCTGTAATAATCTTTGGATTTCTTCGCGGAACACGCACGCATTGCGGAGCGTAACATCGTGGGAATCTGGGAACAACTTTACGGCTAAAGGTTTACACATTCAAGCGAAAGAATAAGTGCGCAAATGTTAAACAATTCCGCTGTGTGCTTGTACTCTCTAGGGAAGTAAACAAGCTAATAAAATAATTTTATTAAAGTACTTATGTATAATGGAATTCTTAAAATATTTTCTATGAATTTCATAAAACAATACTTATACTTAAGTAATTGAATAGATTTTTGTTTCATTAATACATAATATGATAGATAAATACTAAAATTAAACTGTTGAATTACCAATGCAATATTTTACAAAAGCAAATATTTGTGTCTTAAGATTTAGGTACCTTGACGTCTTTTTGTGCGTTACCTTTGCGTGTTTTTACGAGGCGCGGGCCGCGGTCACAGGTGTGCAAAATGTGCGTTAACTAAGGAAATATTCTTTGTAAGGGTACGACCTCTTTTTGTGCCTCGCGTTCAGCTGGTGAATAAATTGTAAATGTGACTATATTATGTGCGTGAAACGGTGAAATGTGACGCTATCACGACATCTTACATATTGGAATCCAAAGTAAAGTATCGTAATTTTTTTATTGGTAAGTGGATAGTCTTGAAATTCACTAATAAATAGACATCATAGTACACAATTTTGAAATAAGAATGTGATGATACTAGCCCTGTATTTTTTACCTACTATGCTATAAGTTATTGCTGGAGTAGTCTCCTTTACTGCTGTGAGAGATAAGGCTTTACCACGCTAGCCAAGTTTAGGCTAGCAGACTTCACGTAGGTAGATTATTCTTAATATTATTGTACTTAGTCAAAAATAGATAGAAATATGTGTTGAAAGAAGGCTCGGTATCCGATGACAGTTTTTTTTAAGGTTTCCATACCTCAGAAGGAACCCTTATTGGATAACTTTGTTGTCCGTCTGAATGTCAAGACTCTGTCTCTTTTGGTTGTGAAAAATCAAACTTGTAAGTCAATGCGATCTAGAATCATGAAATTTGGTAAATAAGCACTTAGATGCTTACCAGTTTGCATGGAGGTTGCGCTGCGCGACTCCAACACGCGCTTGTCCGGTGTTTTGGTGAATATTCTTATTTTATACAAGTTGTGGCTAAACAAACATAAAAAATATTAGTAAATCAAATCTGCCAACATATTTTAAAAGATAAAATAATTTTTACCTCATATTTCTTGCTACACGTAATTTCAATATTGCATTATTCATCCGAGCATTTAGTATGTGCTCCCGTGATGTCACTTGAGATTCGGGATCGGATATCGCCGTCATACCGTTCGGGCGACTGCGCTGAGCTGTGACACGCATATTTATGAGAACACTGCTGGGATATAGCGCATTTTGCCAAACATATATAGTACCAATAAATTTCCCTAAGAGTTTCACATGGATTCAATAGTTTCGTATATTTAAGCTGCTTGTATTCTTTGGTTACTTACGAGTAATTGCTTAAATCTAGATTATTTTTTGTCATACTTACATTTATAATGAAATCCCACAAAGATTTATCTATATTTTTGAACTACATAGTCAGTAGCTACACCTATACACGTATACTATCCCTAGCAAGGGCTCTAACGAATGGATAATAACGATGCGATAAGAATCAACAAGATTTATATGTATAGAAAGAAAACATGAGGTGGATAAATCTAAAAACTATTTAAATGTTAAAATAATTCCACATACACAGATATTTGCATTAAAACCCCATAAAATTCACAGAGTGTACTATCTTCAGCAACATATAATGACAAAGGAACCAGATAAGGGTTGCCATCCTTTTCGATGACGACGCACTATCATGTTAGTGGATATTTTGTCGTACCCCTGCTCACTTAGCGATAGTATTTATGTATTTTTTTACAAAGGAATAGCTGTAAAACGTTGCATTTAAAGTTTTGTTACGGTTTAGGAATTCACAATACAGCATTATATTGTGTTTTAATAATAAATGTCGGGCTTAAGTTAGAAGACTGTCGCCCACGAATTCACAGTGTCAGGGGAATTATGAATGTTTTGTTTGGGCCTTCAAGTGTCTCATTTTAGCATACAATAAGTAAGCTTTTCATGCTTCTAGATAAGTTATGGTTGAGGTTTAAATTGCCACATATTTTTTAACTGTTGACGGAAATAGAGGGGTGTATAAGTTTAAGGTGTATGTATATATGCCTATATCTGTGTGTGACATTATAGCTCCCAAACGAATGGACCGATTTTGATGCGGTTTTTTTGTTTGAAAGCTGATGTGATTGAAACGGTTCTGAGTTATAATTTTGGAAGATCTATTCCGGGTTTTAAGCTCTTTTCCTATTGTCATAGAACCGATTGATTTAAGTTTTATATAGGTACTATTACTTAGGTGGTATTTCTAAGACCTTGAACTTATGCTGTTGTAATGGAAGGATGAATATATGTTGGGACGTGTTGTTGGTTGTAGACTCTTTATTAGACTACACCCATTATATTGACTTAATACTACATGACTTATATATTAAGTAAATAAGGAATATCGAACTCATCTGGATCCCATCTGGATCTGGATCTCATAAGAATAGTCCTAATGAGTAGGTGTTAATATAATGTCATAATCTAAGTCCATGGTGAAGAATATAGTAATTTGTTTTTAATAACAATTAAATAAATATTTAATTAAACCCAGACACAAAAAATCGCAAAAGAAAGATTTTCATTTCCCGCTACGGTGTTTGGTCTCCCGACACGACGACATTTAGATCAAAACATTATTAGTTAGGTACTTATAATATATTTAAAAGACCAAAAAACACATTTAATTTGTTACCTTAAAAAGGTTACTTGTGGTGGGGCTTATTTAAAGTTGTAATTTAATTTAATTCACTAACATAACGAATAATTTTACTAGTAAGGTGTATATTTGGAATTTTATATTAATTCATTATAGTGATATAAGATGGATTCATAAAATTCGTTGGTTTAGGAACAATTATGTATGGTTAGTTATGTACGGTTGACGACTACTGTATAGCGTTAAAACACGATATATTCAGTTGAAACAAGTTATACACTAAATATATTTACTAAGTATAGTTTGCTTTAAGAAAGCAGTAGTCAGTATTGTTATGTAAATATTTGGTGTAAAATGAAACAGTTCCATTCTGTCTGCGAATTGTGAAGCGACGTTGATGGGTTACAAGAGCTCTACAAAATAAAACGTCGGAATTTACTCTCTCAACTTATTAAAAGTTATATTTATACCAGAATTTTACTTGCTAATGTTCACATAAGTGTTTCTTCATCTTTCAAATAAGTTTAATACATGAATATTATTTTTTATTATGATGGTACCTACCTATAAAGATTACTAATATAAACGTCAGTTTAGTAATAACATTTGACTATAAGCTTTGTCGAGTATTGACTCGGCGGATAAAATTCGTCTCTATAGATTAATATTTTTGTTATTAATCCGTCCAATTGTATGCACATCTCTGGCATAATTATATTGCAGAGACAATATGGTAATACCATAAAATTATAAATATGTAGTATGTGTATAGTAGAGCTCTATGTTTGTGGGTCTACCACATGTCTATGAACCACTAGACATTTTGAGCTATTTTTATTATTGTCTCTAATTCAACGAATTTATAATCCATATAAGCACGGTTACGTACCTACGTAGCTAGGCACTGTGCAAACATTATGTGTATGGATGCTACTGAACGATAAACTTGAGAAAAACATAGTTGCTCTTAAGCGCCTTAGCGTTTTACGTATCTTGGCCCGTAGCCAAAGGTTTCAGGGTCAATGTCTGTGATATTATTTTGTTTGTTTGTCAAACGATAATATTTTGCTAGATAATACGTACAAAACTCCGCACGGATAAAGAATAACTACGTTTTCAAACCATAAACAGTCCGCAAATATAATAATGTAATTTATTAGTAAATTGAAAAAATATATATTGTTATTATCTAATGTAATATTACAATTTTCTATCTATATTTGATTTGTAACTAAATTCACTCTATTCCCACGCTTTTGTAATAATAAAGCATCGCCCAGACGCTGTCTACTTGTAGCCGATGAACACTACACTACTATAAAGTAGTATTTCAAAGATAAATTTGTCGGAATTTGGAACCTAAATGATCCTTCACCGATGGTAATGCTGCGTTCAAGCCTTCGAAAATCTTACTCATACATACAGTACATCAAAACAGTGGTATTACCTCGGTCGAGTTAGCCCATTTAAACCGAATCATTTTCTTTTCTCTTTTCGAATTTGGAAAAACCAAACCATAGCGTGTATTCCTAACTTTCGATTAGACATACATCGTGTAGGGACTAGATGAATAGTTCAAGGTTGGAATTAGTGATTCAAGTCTCGCGAAGGG
The DNA here is from genome assembly GCF_014839805.1 of Manduca sexta. Taxonomy (NCBI): domain Eukaryota; kingdom Metazoa; phylum Arthropoda; class Insecta; order Lepidoptera; family Sphingidae; genus Manduca; species Manduca sexta. The sequence continues at coordinate 6,531,504 of NC_051120.1, read as the reverse complement.
CGGCGTGAATACATCAGCCCAACGATATCAATAGGTGATCTATCGCACTCGCATTTGTCCCGGAAACTTCTTACTATTTATCCCTGATGGAGGCCGTGGTCAGGGTTTTATTTGTTAAAAGATATATTAAGTGTAGGCGAAAAATATTTTGTGGTTGAAAATTATTCCTTGTAGCGTCGGGTGGGTTCGAAATTAGCATTATTTCAGTCTACTAAAATGTAATTTGAGAAGTCCTGGAAAACATACGAATTTATTGAACGAATGCTTGTGTTGTGTTTTGGGATAGAGAAGTTTCGTACATAATAATTTCAGTTGCCGTGGACGGTTTGGGCTACTATCAGATTGAAGTTAAATGTCTTTTGCGATTGAATTTCCTTTAGATTTGTTTTTAATTTTAGTCAATACTAGCTTTTGCCTGCGGCTCCGCTTGCTACGCACAGATAAAGAAGATTTTACGGTATAAATATATATTGCCGAGATAAAAGTATCCTATAGGTTAGTGCTTTAAAGTATTGCAGCTTCCTATCTATATATATAAAAATGAATTGCTGTTCGTTAGTCTCGCTAAAACTCGAGAACGGCTGAACGGATTTATCTTATCTTGGTCTTGAATTATTCGTGGAGGTCTAGGGAAGGTTTAAAAGGTGAGAAAAATTCGAATAATTGCCGGGAAAATCCTCAAAACAGCATTTTTCTATTTCCCATACAAACGTTTTCTAACTAATACGTAGTGTCAATTTGAGCTTTATTGCTATTGTATAAAGTTCACTGTTGTCTAAGCAATGTAGGTGTGTTCCTAACATCAAAGCAGTGTGCGTTGGAGCACAGAATATAATAATGTAATGTCGCGTTCTGAAACTCAACAAAAGTGATATCGCGGACCCGACTAAATTGAACAGTCACAAAATTTAATATATCATTAGTTATTTGGTTGGCTTCACGATATTATTTCTTTTGTTTTACTTTAAAATGCATGTTTTTGTTATGGACAATTTTTGAGCTACTTTTGCATATCTATACTTATAATAAATCTGTAGAGAGGTCAATTCTGTACATGAAATATATTTCCAAAATAAATGGGGGTGATTAGGGATCGATACTGATGCCAAAAATGCAATTAGTAAAATTTTTGTCTGTCTGTCTGTCTGTATAACCGTTATAGAAACAAAAACTACTCGACGGATTTTATCTTAACTTGGTACAATTATTTTTCATACTCCTGAGCTGGTTATAGTATACTTTTCATCACGCTACAATTAATAGGAGCATAGCAGTGATGGAAAATGTTGGGAAAAACGGGAGAAGTTACTCCATTTTTTAAGCTTCCGTCATTTCGTGTGCAACCTTAATGGTTAAAAGTTCCTTCGATTTCACCAGGATCCCATCATCAGACCCTGACCGGACAATCGAACCACCTGCATACCACCATAAATTAAAAAAACATCCCGACAAATTGAGCACCTTCTCCATTTTTGAAACCCGAAATCCACGCGGGCGAAGCTGCGGGCGGAAGCTAGTTATTGATAAAAATATCAAAACCTGATTAGTAATTACTGATATTAGTGTGTTCAAAGACACAAACATACTCTTAACTTTTATTTATTAATATAGATCTAAGAAATACGTTTGAATATATTAGTGACGGAAAGGAAAGGTTCATTATAATAATATAACTTAGGATCAGGCCTTCTCCTTTTTCCAGTCTGTCTTGCTTAGATGTGTAACATTCAAATTCCCACAAAGGGAGAAACATCTAAATATGTTTAAAGATATTCACAAAAAACCCGGTCCACAGAGCACAGAGCTATATAAACCGGTAGCCTTTAGTTATTTCCTTATATTTCACTACAGACGTACAAGACCGGTTATATTTACTGGCGAAGAAAAAAATTCTGGAATGAAGAAATTTATAAACTTCCAAGTCCACATAGCACAGTTAAATTCGCTGCAAAAACTGATTAGATTTCAGACTTCAGTTATTTCTCTCTACACAAGACCGGTTATACTTACCGACGAAGAACAAAAAAATACCTATTCAAATATAATCTGGAATGAAGAAATTTACGAAATTCGAAGACCACAGAGCACAGTTAAATTCGCTGCAAAAACTGAGTAGATTTCAGACTTCAGTTATTTCTTACTTTCCCCTGTTCAGACGTGCTGGCCCGGCCTCGGCGACAAACGCCGGGACGTGTCTCGAATCAACGGGCGCTTGCGACATAGTTGCGTAAACTCGTTTGTAACTGCTTGTTGTTAACTTTTAGTATTCATGAGATCACACTGGACATGTTAGAGACTACACACGGTATCCTTGGATGAAGGTTAGAATGTGGTTGCGTTTGTTGAAATAAACCAGTTAATTGTGGCCGAGATAAGTGTAATATTAAGCATCTCACGGTTGTTTGGTCGTGGACACTTAGCATAAGACCAACACGACACTACTTTATTAACATTATACCTAGATACTTATAATAAATTAATGGATATGTTTTGGACCAATTTCAGCTAATACCTGTTTATTCATTCAATTCATTTATTAAACTTCATTCCTTCAAGCCCAGCACAACACAGCCATTTTGGCAGTTCTGAAAACCATATTACATATCTATTAGCTCTCTTTTATAAAGTTCAGCGAACAGATACGGTTCTATAGTATAATCTGTGCTATTTACTAACCCGTATACAGAAGAATGTGCGCTTTGATGATCATTCTAAGGCAGTATAAAAGGATCGCGTGCTAATTCGTTCACACTCAATTGTGTTTAGAGTCAGGACTGTTCAATAGTATTCGCGCAGGGTTCGATTTCACGCGTGGCTGGCAACACAGGTGGCCCGACCCGCTCAGCTGCACGTGCGAGGGTCCTCTCACACCGAACTATTTTAAAAGTTTAATAGTATTTCCTTTTTATAAATGGGAAGGATAAGAGGAGTCAGGCTCATTTTAAGGAAGCGCATAGGCGCTTCCTTAAAATGACAACAACTACACCGGCCAGAGTTATGGAGTTCAGACGTAGAGTCTGTTTCATAGTTATGAATTAGATTGCAACGCGTTGAACTAGACGATGGCATTCCTGGTTAGGTGATGATATAACTTTTAATACACAGTTAAGTAAGCTGAGTAAAATGGAATTTGAACCATAACAGAACAGCGCAAAAATGTTACTTTGTTTTTATTAATTATTGTAATTTGTAAATAACAGGATATAAGATTGTTGATAATCTTTTTCCAAAACGTTAAATATAAGAGTTCTTTATTTTCATCTCCTAGCTAATATATTATCTCAACTATATTTAATCATGAGCGTCTACCTACAAGTTATACGATGCGTCCCCACTATTGCTTTTTCAAATTGTAGGTACTTATCAATTTTGAATTGTATCATAACTACTGAAAACACACATTAATCTGTTACAGGAATCGTATACAAAGTTTGGCTTCGGTGTGAGCGAATAACAAACATTTAATCTAACTTCCGAACACATTTTCTGATTTATGACAACCACTATACATTCATCCAATAAAGTTGGGGGGGCGCGGCGAGTTTTTCGTCTACTTTGTCATAGGGAAACATTATTGACACTTTATCGTCTTTAATGTACCTAACTGGGCTGTCTTTGCAGTTTTTTTTGCCGTATATTCAGCTTAATAACGTTCCAGTTTTACTGTCATAAAGTTCACTTTTAGAATTCTTGTAAGTGGCATGTTACGAAGTAAAAATGATGCAAACAAATTAACAATACATTATTCATAATAGGGACGTAAATGTTTTAATACTGCTATATAGTAATAGAATATATTTTATATCCGCCCGAATAGCGACCACCATACACAAGGTGTTAAAACCCGCCACAGTGGCCCACGCAAGTGTGTCGCGTTCCGGGATCAGCGTGTGTTTATTCGGTTACAACAAGCCGCCATAATTGTGTCGACTACCGAGGAATAATCATCTCTCGTCAGTCAACATTCTATTAGAACCTACTTCACTTATCTTGAGGTGTAGTAGGGTCACTATGCCGTGTTCGTTTAAAAAAACATAGTCCTTATTTTCAACATCAAACGTCAATACGTTCATGCTGTGATAATAGGCTGCAAAGATTCTTTCAGATTTTTCTGCAGTAAAAATATCACGCATCGTTGTAAAATGGCTCCAAGGCTGTATCAAACCGATGTCAAGATGTGTAAACAAGATATTGATTTATGACGTCAACATAATATAGAACGTTATATTTTTACGAGGCAATTCTTAAATTGAATATAGTGTTATATATAGAAATGATTGTGTAATGAATGGAATGAGACCGGTGGCGTAGGTGTCTTGATTTTGTATTCATTACCAACGGAAGGGGTGAACAGAATCTACTTGCTAGAGCACATTTATTCCGCCCACGATATCCGATAATACATTGATTCATTCCTTTGACTACCGAGGTTACTATTATTACTTTTAAATGGTGACGTCAGCAATGGCGTACTAAATGGGTTATGGTGACGTCAAATGTTGTTTACTATAAATGTTGGAATTGAGGTTGAAGTTATGCGTGCTAATTCAGACATCGTTCCATTGGTTTAGCCAGGTTGGAGGGGTATTGGTTTTAACTCTCCCCGAATTAAAGCTTGTCCAAACTAACAATTGAACGGTTGAGACGTTTTTTGGATAATAATAATATTAGCGCTGTATTATATACTGTCCCACTGTTGGGCACGGGCCTCCTCTACTACTGAGAGGGAATAGGCCTTCGTCCAACACGCTGGACTAGTGCGGGTTGGTAGACTTCACACACCCTCGAAAATTCCTAATAGAGACTTTCTTAGGTTTGCAAGTTTCCTCACGATGTTTTCCTTCATCGTTAAAGCATGCGATAATTCACAAAGAATACACACATATTTTTTTTAGAAAAGTCAGAGTTGTGTGCCCTTGAGATTTGAACCTGCGGACATTCGTCTCGGCAGTCCGCTTCACACCTAACTAGGCCATCGCCGCTTTTTTTGGTATTTTTTAAAATTAATATGTATGTCATTTAATGCACATTTTTGTTGTTTTACTTTTTAACCTAGATTCTATAACTTGGCTTAGACTGTTCATGGGCTGTAGCAAATTAATATGGATTCATGTCGTAGCACTTATATAACAGGGACATATTGACTTCAGTGGCATCGCTTTCTTCGGCACGACGAAAGCTATAAGAATGTTCTCTCTGAAATTCATTGTAGTATTGACTATCGTTTGTTTGCGATACGCATATCATAGACTGTACGAAGAGAAAATTGCGGTTGTAAAATGATGCCGCGACAAATTAATTGCAGGACAACCACAATTATGACGGCTGCACACGTGTGCTAAGCCTTATATAAAGACTTTTTAATGTTATAGATATTTTGCAAATTAATGCTATCCATTGCTCTAATTTCTTTGCATAATTTTCGTCTAATACAGAACCTAACTATATTAGAAAAAAAGTTATGTAGGTAATTGTTGTATGTTTTATATTTTGTTCAAAACTGAACAAGCATTAAAATCAAGAATCAAGTAGTAACATAAACGAACTTTTTGTGTTAACTTAAAATAAAATAGTAAGAAATGGTACTCGTATTACAAAAATACTTACGACCTCCTTAAAAGTAGACCTAGCTTAACATTTTATATATAACAACTGATTATTCGCGATTTCGCTCGCGTACCAGGTATTACTCGCGACTTCGCGTAAAAATTCTTTCCCGCTACAAAAGTCCCAAACATACTGTAGCAATTCATAGCGACACCGGTACGACACCAGCGCCATCTATTTCAAAAAGTTCATTACACCTCAAGAGAGTAAATTACTAGGAAAAAAGCTTATCCTTTAATTCAGGATATGGTCTACACGTATGCCACGTGCATTCAAATCCATTTAGCTGTTTCTACCATTAACTCTAACATCCACACATTTACACATACGATATAAAGTAATAACTAAAATAAGACATATATTCCCATTTCAATCTCTTTATAAGTGGGGCCCTAGATTTGCCGGTAATCGGTACTCTGTCGCTGCCGTAACTCGACCGTCTTCGTTCCCTCACGTAGATTTATCCGATAATTGATCCATTCACCCATCATATAGGTAATCCGCAGAATTCAACCACCGTGCCTTATTCGATTTTAATGTTATTGGTTCGACGCTAACCGCGTGTAACCCCAATTAGACCTAGTTATGGGATTTATGTTGGACATCTGGATCGGTTTTAAGATGGTTAATTTATTATAATTAAAACGTGATTTTGATTTTAAGAAGATTCTCATTCATTCCAAATTTATTCTTTTGGTCGTTGCCATGTTCTAGGAGACCTGCGTGGGCATAATCCAGGTCGACCAACACTTTATGTCGCTTTTACTAATACGGTTTCATAGCATTGAATCACCTAGAACAGGTTAATGTCAAGCAGGCGATAGATTGTAGACATGAAATACTATACTTTCTGCATCAAGGTTAAAAAACTATGTTACACCGATGCCACGCTCGTCCGAAACAGTGTTTCGGATAAACCAGACGATTAACAGACAATGACATTGCAAATATTATTAACAAAATTAATTAAATGGTTCTTGTTTGGTGTTATATATTGAACTCTATTACATTGTTTTAGGCTTGAATTTTATGCGTAGAATTTGTTTTCATTGGGAGATAGGACTTAGGTGCGTGGAGCAAAAGATTAAATTAGTGGCGGCGGTCTGCGAAGGTAGCACATAAATATATTATGTACGCTGCTGACCGACATTTTCAATGAAAGAAAGAAAAAACATTTATTCGCTGCCACATTACGTTGGCTCGAACATAAATTACCTGCGTCTAATCTAATAAGCTAAGTGGGTGTCGATAGTTACAGTTATAGTTGCTGACGTCTTCTCTGTATACTTTCGTACCACTATTATAAGCTTGGCGTTTTTTTATAGTTGACTGCAGATTTTCTATAGGCGGAACTATATTAGTAAACTTACATTATAGTATCTGATTGTAACTATCAAACGTGAGGCTGAGTATTATTCCCGAAGCTTCTTTGTCATTTTAAGGAATATAAATATAACCCTACTTTCTAGTACATTTGAACAAAAAAGGAATTATCAAAAACACCTATGTCGGTTCCTTATTTATTAGAGCATGGGTGAATAAAGTAGTATAGTCAAATTATCACAGTACGTAGGTCAGCATTAAATCAGGGCTTAAAGGTTGGGCCCCGCGGGACGCTAGCTTGTTAGAATATCGCCATATCGGGCACAAATTTCAGACTCCGGGCTGATACTGAGCAGAAAAACCCAAATATCACTGCCCGACCCGGGATTCGAACCCAGGACCTCAGAGCGCTATTATACCGGGCATGCAATACAACTATGCCACCGAGGCAGTCAGATTTTTTACCAAATTGACTCAAGTTCGAGAATTTGTAAATCCCTTTATATAAAACCCAAAATTTATTCTTTAGGCGGTGTTTGCGGTTCCGTTGGTGTGAAATATATGCGATGGAGTAATAGTCCCATTGTGTACTTCCCGAAGGAAGCAGTATACTTCAGGATAGGACAGGCCAAATTTTATACAAATCCGTAATTTATTTCTGCTTTTACTTTTAATTAACATTGAAAGAATTTTACAAACTTTCCGTTTAATATTATATCAGTAAAAAGTGACATATTTATTAAACTGTTTTATACGTTGAACAAGTATAAACTTATCTCACTAATCATACGTTCTTTCAAAAATAAAAATACCTAGGTATTAGGTAAATTTGATTTTTAACACTCAATGCGGAAAGGGGTGTTATAATTTGAAAGTGTATATCGTAGCTCCTAAATCATTGGACCGATTTTGATACGGTATTTTTTAGTTTGAAAGCTGATATGGTCGAGACGGTTTTTAGGTATAATTTAAGATCTTTGAGGCGTATGAAGATAATTAGCTCATTTCTTCCTTTTACACATCGGTTTGTTTTTAAATAGGAATAATTAGATCAGTGGTATTTTTAAGATATTCTGTCGTCGGCATACCCATTTCCTTAGTATCTTACAGCAGATTTAGCTTGTTTCGGTTTGATAGATGATCATCGATACCCTTGGTGGAGAAAATAGTAATTTAAATATTATAATAAATTTAAACGACAAATACATTTTATTTTTTTACTTCTTGAAGTGTTTTTTTTGGGTCGGGGCTATTTAAATTTTAATTACCCGAATGCCAGAAGAGTTAATGAAATTGTTTTGCACAAATGTGTCCATTCATGTTTTTAAGGGTATGACTTGTTTTTTTAAAAACCTTAATATTATTATATTTTGTGAATCTAATGAATGACCCAGATACTAGACATATTTAACCCGTTTTCATTTTGACGTCGTGGCATAATTTGCGTAGGAATCTAGTTTAAGACTATAGTTGCCTAATTAAAACATATTATCAATATTGGGTTAAAATTGAAAATGTACTACTTTCCTTCAACAAATCTTTACAATATCTATAGTAAAAATATGCTTGCACTTATATCGTGTTATCTTTATAACACATATAGGGAAATTGAAAATCTAGCATATATTCCAGTCTTATAAATCATGTTCAATATCAGTTTTAAATGAGTTTCATACTGCACTTAAACTTCGTAGTAATTTAGAGAATCTATAATGAAATTTGTGGCCATACCGGACACCGCATTTATTATCGGATTTAGTTGAAATTGGGGGCTAAAATACTTAGGCTAATATTTCACTTACCGTTAAATGAGCCTGATTGATCTATTAGGATCATAATGCTTTGCCAAAAAGTTGGTGCATTTATAGGCAGTTCTTTCATCTGTTCTATTATATGGAACAATAGATTTAAAAGGAATTCCCACAAAATGTTTTGGATTAGTATAACATAGGCAATTTTTATTCCGGTAAAGTATATAGGGGAATTTTTGCGAAAAGTAATAAAAATCATAAACGACGGGAGAAAATAATATAAAAACCGCAATAAAACTCGTAAAATAGTTTTATTTCAATGTCTAAGATTCGCGTGAACATAAGAAATTACAAAAGATATAAATGTTATTTCTCACGCGGGCGGAGCTGTGGACAATACTTAGTTATATACAAGTGCTTAATTATGTATAGAATAATCCACGTATTTGTAAGCGTTTATACCCTCGAAGCCACCTACACTTTCTGCCACTTTTTCAGTAAAGGCCCGGGTCGCGTTAATATTACAAAATTATCATACAAATTAGGATGCTGTGGTGTTTATTAAAATTTTATTACAATGTTATTGTTGTTGGTTAATTAGGCCCTTTGGTTTTGTCGCTTAATGGAAATAAATATTTTGTCTTTTCGAGAGAGAATTTTAATCTTCTACTTAATTTCTGGACGCAATTTGTAATGTTTAAAAACAGTCGTTGAGATGCGGTTCGATTGTCTTCAATTTGTATATAAAAATGTGTATCATTAATCAAATAATTTGCTATTCTACTTTTTATTATCAAAAAATTTTTTATACTTATGTAACTATCTCTTGCTCTGTAGGCAATATAATAATATTTGACTTGTGAACTGCGTGTAGAGAAAAGAAGGTATATAATCCATCACAAACCAAGACATTAAATGTACTTAAATCGTCAACAGCCGCAGGATGTCCACTGCTGAACATGGGCCTCCCCCTAAGATTTCCCGCCGCTGCGCCCTATTGGAAACGGCATATACTTCTATTCGGCCTATATTTGAATATTGTATTATAATATTCTGAATATTTCCTTTCATTTTTTATATTATCTCAATCCCTCCGTTAAGGGTTTAAATACGTTTCTTTATGCTTAGCCGATTCCGAGAGCTTTCAATAACCCGGTTAATGATTACCCAATTCATCTCAATTTCGCAGTTCGCAATATATTTTTTGCTTCTTTTACCTCATAGCTGTATTTCTGCGTATTTGGGATCTCGATTAGAAATTTGATTATTGTTGAAATTTTATTTGCTTCTTAGTTTATAAATTCGTTACATTATGACGGAAAGTGTTAGGTTGGGAATAACAGCAATTAATTTTAGCATGTGTTTATGTTTTTAATTTAAACATTTATTGTTGCCTGTATTATTTAAATTAGAATTAATTGAAATAAAACTATTTTTCGGATTCATCAATGTCTAATAAGCGCGTAAACATGAGGAAAGATTCAATTGTTAAATTATTTTATAGCTGGTTATTTTAACAACTATTACATTTAAAATTTACAGCGGCCTTTTTCATTTGCTTGATGTTAATACCATGTTAATTCACACTAATCTTTCTATGAGTCCTTTGAGTTGATTTATTGAAGTTCCCAAGTCTTTTTTCTACGAAATTCTTTAAGTCAATCGTCATTAGGTTTGTTTATTTTACACACATATTTATCAAAGGCCTGTTTCACAACTTCTGAGCTACTACTCGTAACATAAATGAATAAGCCACCTAAATACGAAAGTCAGCCACTGACTATGCTCTCAAATAAATGGTTATAAAATGACTACTATCTACATTAGCTGTTTAATATCGTAACTGTCCGATAAAAATTACTAATACTTGCGAAACAGGAACTGAGTATTTGTAATATATTTTACTTTTGCTTATATAACCACAAAATAATAATATTAGCCCTGTATTATATTGATGCCCACAGTGGCCCACTGTTGAGCACGGGCCTCCTATACCACCACATAAATATTTTACAGGATTACCACAAAACAATCTTCTAAAAACTATAATATTTTTTGTATCCAACTACTCAGATTAGCTTCTCCAACGTTTTTCCACTTGGAATTTTTGCTCGGGATCCGCGTGTTCATCCATAAACCGTTTTATACGAGTATTTCGTTGGATTACCACAAGATTTACGGGCTGCGGATGGTGAATCTCGCCTTTATATCTAATAATATTAACAAGCGGCTTGTATGCCGGGCTAGAACTAACTGTAATCTTGTTATATGCTTCAAGGGGAGTAACCCATTATCTTAAAACGTTATATGCTTAATCAAGTTGTGGTGCGGGTGCTCTGATTGTGATACTGGAATTAGGTGCATAGTTGATACGTAAATCTTGGTTTTGGAACTTTAACTGATAATCGAGCAAAGATCTATGGATTCGTAATCCGTCTTTAGATTTATTTTTGTGCTTTTGAGTTAGTGATATAAAGATTAAAGGTTTAATAGTATCAATAGCATAGACGTCTAGAATTTTTTTATTTGTAATTAAATTCTGTACCAAATGCATAAATATTGAACCGTCTTTATTGTATTTCCCATAGAGTGCATTGACCGTCTTGTTCATAACGGATCGCTGAAATTAAACAGGATATTGTGCCGACGTGAGTAAATATTAGGCATTGGTAGCGCGTGTTTTGCAGCCGCGGCGCATAGTTGCCACCTCTAACTTCCGGTTGCCACGGATTTTCCATTTCCCGTGCCGACGTTTTCAGACGGCGCGATTTGTTTACTCTCTAATGAATTTTATTGCACATTTACTGTTACGTGTGATTATTCAGAGCGCTATAAGTGGACCGGTTTTGCTTCGTGATTTAGCTTTTAGTTAGCGGCTCGTGTATTTCAAATGTATTAGGACAGTGATAGTGTAATTTAATTACCTATTGAGAGCCTAATTCTAATTTAAGGTGTAATGTTTAATCCTACACAAAATAAATACGTATCACGCCTTTATATCTGAGAGGGTAGACAGCGGTGCAACTAGGGCGTCTTTTCACTGTGTGTGTTCTGCCTCCGGGCTGATACTAGGAAGAAAAACCTAATGTCACTTTGCCCGAACCGGTATTCAAACCGAGACCTAAGGCTGGAAGTCGTACCACAAATGTAATACAACTACGCCACCGAGCATCTATGTTTAAACGCACATATTTTTAATGGGCAGCTTTATGAAAATTGACGGATATTGCTATGTTTGGATTTTTGTTACTAGTATCTAATCATCAAAAAGTCATAATTGAAACAGGTAGGCCATACAATAAATTAACATAATATTATAGTAGGTACTTCTTATCCTGGAACACTGTACGATTTTTTTTCAAGTAAAGCTTAGATGCAGACGGTACAGCGAGCATAATCTACTGTAGTACAATATCGTTATAATAAGATAGAAGCGAAATATTTGTAGGAAATATTACAGGATTTTGGTTTAAAACATTTTGCATTTTACGGAAAAAAATCTCATTTGTGCATGTTTCTGTTAATAAAACTCGTAGTACGTGCCGTAGACTGGCGTAGACAGCTCGTAGCTCGTAGCTTACTACTTGCTACGCCATCTGCACGTTACACACATTGCTCAAAGTCAGAAAGTTTCAGACAACGCTATGCTTAGAATAAAAACAAAATGTAGTAAACTCCTTACTACTTTAGGTAGAAAGAAAAAAATAAAGCATCACATTGCATTTATCGAATAATTTCTTTCGCCTAATGGAAGTAAAATATAAGGTTTGAGGTCATCGAGGTCCTCGGTTCCATCCCTAAACTAGACCATTAATGAATATGTGGTTTTTATGGAAGGATTTAAAATGACGTCCATTAAGTGATCGGTTTGCCAGTCCCATGATTAATTTGTATAAAAAAATGTGACTCGTCTTACTTTAGCATAATATCTATAAGAAAGGAGTGAACAGACAACAACATTTACTTTTACAAGCTTGTGTATATAGATTGGTCATAGTCTACACGAAATTCTGTTCGTAATCGGTGTATAATGTGTTTGTAAAATCCATATCCATCAAACTGTGAATCTGCCTTATTACACTAATTTAGCATGACGTGCAATGCCAAAGGGTGAAAATTTGAAAAGGTATCCTAAGAAAAAAATGCCTAAATTACTGTATCGCGGTCATTTCAACAAAAAAAAAAAAAACAAAGGCACGCGTAAATAAACCTACAAGGGAAGCCGGTAGGAATCGGTTTGTATGGACGCTTCGCCACTGATGACGTGTCATGTGAGTGTAGACAGCAAAAGAAGTCAAATTTAGCAACTCAGTAATTTTAGTTGTAAAATATTTTCTGCATTCAGCAATCGTAAGGGCCACAGATATTAAAATTCTTTTCGTTTTATCTCTTTTGGCTGCACGGGCAACAATTAAAACTGTTCAGCTGGCAGATGTACGCTTTTTTCCCGAAATTAATTATATTTTTGCCATTGTTATAATTAAAAATATTCTTTAGCGAGAGTTTGGTATATTTTGAGGTGGATTTGAACAACTTTTTAAAATAAAACTAAAAACTATTTAACGGATTTTATCGATTATTTATCTATTTAACTTTTTGAAATTATTTTCAGAACTTGAAATGACAGTAATGAGAGATAGTTGTAAATATTATGACACCCTGTATGGCAACCGACTATTGCTTCTTTGTTACATAAATTTATTGTGAAAAGCGGAGGAATTTAAAAAAAATATTTATTAAAACAGTTTAAAAAAACTGGAAAATATATAAAAAATGTCACCACTTTTAAAGTAACTGGTAGGCATAAGTTTTCTAGCTAGATTTTACACTATTCCCAAAGTTACACTTTTGTTAAAATTACGCAAATCTGGCGGGCCTTGAACTAAATGGCATTATTTTTGCTTATTTCTATCCCACGTTGTTTTTATCCCGGTTTTAATCCTAAATAAATTGCCCTTTCAGGCCTTCTTAAATTATGTACATTTAAATTAACATACGTAACTCAAAGAATTTCATTAACCACTTTCTGTTATGGAACGTAAATTTATGAATTCAAAATTAGAACAGACATATTCACATAAGGATTGAAAAGGAAAATTATGAAAAATATTCACAAGTTATAAATACGACAGAGCCCACAAAAGAATCGTTTATCGTATCTCGTAAGTCGCGACCTCTTAACAAAAGAGAACGGAATAATGAGCTTTAAATATAGCGAATAAAGCATTTGCAATAATACGACATCTTATTAAACCACATGGTAGGTAAGGATGGTTTACTTTCGTGTGAAATGAGAGTAAGATGTCAAATTCTATTTTTGTTTACATTGGCTGTCGTTCTGTGGTTGCTTTGAACTGTATAAGCGTTTAGGTATGTGGTAAGTACGTACTACCGATACAAATATGCATGATGTATATAGGTATTTTATTTCACTGTTATTGCGCCAATTTTATATTTCTCCAGCAATATTACTAAGTAAAATTCATTTAGTAAGTATCAGTGAAGTATCAGTCATATAGTAAAACCAAATGTATAATCTTTACATAGAAGGAGCTTTCTTTTCATTAATGATATTCCATAAATGTCACTGTATAGCTTGCGTAGGCACGTTTTAATTGCAGTCGAAAGTCGAACCAATCAACTCTTCAGACTGCGTTTAATATTATAGTCGTATAGAAGGGAAACGAAGACAATCAACGTTAAAAGCGGTATTGTCAATGTTAATGAAAACCCCGGGAGATATCAACTTTGTTTTGGGGCATTGTTAGCGGGCGGTCGGCAGTTTCGCGTTTCTTTCCTTTCTAACTTACTGAGTTATAATAACTAAGTCATTTTGTGCGGGAGTTGTATGGTGTTTCTATTGTGTGTTATAACTATGTGTGGGTTATTTTTGTGACGTAACGCCCGTTATACCATTATATTGTAATGCCATTTAGGAAATCGGTTTCTAATAAGTGACGAGACCAGCAAAATTATTTATAATTTTTTTATTCAAAAATTAACTTTAAAACAAGAAACTAATGTTACAAACAATGTGGTATATTAATACATAAAAAAAAATCATTTTATAAGAAAATCTCAAATAAAACATAACCGTAAGCAACTCCGCGGGTATTTCGTAGTTGAAAGTTTATTTATTATAATGTACTCAGTAAAACAACTGCTTTTTAATTTGGTATTGAAGTAGAATATTATTTTTCTTCTGAAAGTTATTTTAATTTGTCAGGGGAATTTTGTGAGTACTTGCTCTAAAAATGATTCATGAATTTAATAGGAATTTATTGTTTATGAAAGTTATATCTATTTTAATAGATATGTATATGTTTTGGGTTTTTGTTTTATTTTTAAAAGAGATGTTCAGCATATTGTTAATTTGCCCGAGGGTAAATGATTACTGCCGCCCATGAAGGACACAGCTAAAGAAAGTAAATATAGATTCATGTAGGTGGGATATGCGTGGAGAAGGGAACTAACTATCTGACAAATCTTAGATGTTGCAATTGAAAAATTTACAAATTTTCTTCGGATATTAGATCACTAATCCGGTTAGAAAGACACATTAATACTTCAGAATATAGGTCTACAATGTGCCTCTGCGTTGAGATTAATATTATTATTGCTTCTGCCTTTATATAATATATCATTAACCACTATTGCCTTTTACCAAATTAAAGCCTATTGAATGAATTTTGAAAGAAAAGAATTCGTTAGATTTTGGATGCTGTGAAATTTTTTAAATATATTTAAAAAAAGCTAGTCAACTACCCTACGCTCCTTAATTATTTTTTAATTTGACCTCTGTTTTAATTAATTTTACATGCAGACTTAACCTATACTTCTATAATTCTATACCTTCTGACTTCATAAATTACCCAGAACGCCAGTAATGTTTAAGAATCAGTTCCTTTGTACGCGACCAAAGAGTCCCAATTTACTAAAGGAAAAGTAAAGCTATTACTTCATTTTAATTCGATTGTTTACGTGATTGGGTTCGCTTTTCGAGGTCAATGCAATCACTGGTAAGAGGTATCTTGGTACCCTCAAGCTTGCTATTACCTTAATGTTATTGCTTTTAGGGAACTTGTTATGCGGTGGTATTGGGGACAGCAAAATTGTTTACAATTAAGTATCAACAATAAAGAAGTTGCATATAACGCTCAATACTACCTTATTATATATAGCATAGGTCATATTTTTCAGCAATTTTTTTTATGTGGGCACGGCAACGTGAACCCAATGCACCTAAATGGTAAATGGAGTGGGTTCCAATAGAATGTCGACTGTCGAGAGATGATTACCCCTCGGCAGTCGACACGATTATGCCGGCCTGTTGGAACCGGACATACTCAGGCCCATCCTGGAACGCGACACACCTACGTGGGCTACTACGGCGGGTTATAACACCTTGTGTATAAAATATATCCTACTACTATCAAATTAAATGCTCGGTTGATTTGAGATACAATACTCGCAATTAACGAAACTCCTACTGGCTTCTTAGATTGAATTAACATAAAAAGATTCGCTATTATAACGAAATAAATATTTCAATATTTTTTTCTGGTTATATTTTAATATCCTTAAACTGGTTCCAAGTACTTAACTAGTTTCCAGGTTAAATTTTGTCCTGTATATTTGTAACGCATCAAGGGACGTTTTATAAGCTTCTTCCGCAAACCTCGGAAAATTGTTTCTTTGTCCCTTTTTCTGATACATCTTTAAATAGATCTATAATGGAATTGTCCTTGGCTATTCAGAAACTGGTAAAACTACGTTACGTACATTTTGTTTATAAGACTAGTTTAAGTAATATTGGGAATAAAATTAAATTGAGTAATAAACTAGTTTACGATTCATTTTTCGGCAATAAAATTCCTACTGCGAGAGTACACACATTTCAAATACAAAAAAGTAGTCTATAAATATAATCCAATAGACGTTCTGTCTGTTCTAAATTCAAATTCACTTCTAATTAAAACATTTTTATAATCTGTCTTATTTAAAAGGAGAGTTGTTACGAAACACGTACTATAATACATCAATACAATCACTGGGTATGATTTATGGCAAACGTCAGTGGTTTATGACAATGGGTCATTTTTCTTCCCCATTACCGTCCAACACGATTAATGTATATGAATGGCATGAAACAAATTCCACAACGAGTTCCCTGTGCATTTTATTTTTTTGCTTGTATTCCATTTATAGTTGTGTGCGTATTTTAGTGTCTGTTATTATGAGGCATGCACATAATATTGCATTTGGGCAAATACGCTGATATTGATTTCGTTATGAAAACTATATTGTGTTTTTATAAATTAAATTACAGTAAAATATTTTTGGAAAGAATAATTTATATCGTCTGATTTCAATAAACGATCCCAGTCGCTTTGAATCAATGGTAAAAATAAACCGATGAAATAAGTCATCTATACGCATGTCAAATAAAGTTTCTTCGGATTGGTCCATAATAGCTTTCGATTCGAAGGTAACGATTGGGGTCATTTACTGAGACCTTCATTAAGTTCATATTATGGAATTTTTGGGGTCTGTAGCCGCTATTAACCATTCGTAGTTATCTATATAACTAGTGGATATGTATTATCAGGTGAAAAAACATGACAGTTTTGATTTTCAACTTTTAAATCATTCTATCATCCGAGAGGGATAAGAGCGTTACGTGTAATCGATAATCCGTCGTCGAACGTTGGCGCCTTCTTCTAGTAATAAATTGCATCGTCTGCGTCATCGTTTTGCGATAATTACATTAGTATAAAGATTTGTACTAAATGGAACAGTTATGGAATATTGATTTTGTCCATGATTCATATATATGATTGACTCAGGCTTGTGTTAGTCAATTAATGTTGCACTTTCCATTAACTTATTCCATATTTTAAGCATGCGTTATTATTTAATAGGTTGGAAGATGATTTATTACATTTGTGTTATTATTATTTTTAAACATCTAACCCAGATAGTTAAGAAATACGATATAAACTTAAAATATTAAATGCATGCCACGAATAACGGCAGAAATGAAAAATGTAACATATTTTGTAACGTGTTAACAAAACACGTAGTAAGTAGCACTCAAACATGATAACAGAAACTTGTAATGAAAAAAGTTGCAGCATAACGTGTATCTCTCACTTAAGCTGGACAAAATGTCCGCAAACATAATGTAATGCTGCTGGTTTTAAGCCTTATACATTTAAGGTCCACTTTTCTTACTTATTTTTATTGAATTGTGCCACTATCAATAACATAAACAAAATTATTGAAACATGCCAATATATAAAACACACAATAAACAGTTATACAATTTACTGGCGGTAGGTGTCGCATATGTGAGAGTCTGCCTGGGTAGGTACCACCGCAGTGTCTATTTCTGCCGCCAAGCAGCAGTGTGTAGTCACTGTTGTGTTCCGGTTTGAAGGACATTGTAGCCAGTGGAACTACTGGACATAAAGAGACTTAACATTTCACGTCTCAGGATGACGAGCGCAGTGCAATACCAAACAATACTTTGTAACTCAAGGTGTTGGATAGTATTTCTACTGTTTATGGGCGGTCGTATCGCTTACCGTCAGGCGAACGGCAAGCTTGTCTAGTTATTCACAGCAATAAAATATGTAAGCATAATTCTTATTTTACCCATTGAGGTATAGTACATTATTTAAAGAATATACTTTTGTCGTGTAGTCTCGGCATGTAGAATAACAACAACAAAATAGTTAAATTCAAGTCATATCTACATAGAGTCCGCAGTGCAGTAAAATTTATACAGAGTAGTTAAGTGGAATGATGGCGCGCATCCCGGCAGCGATCAGTGCGTGTCGTTATACGGTTATGGCCAGGGATGGATCTGTGGGTTACAGAGGGGGTTTTATTCAAGTAAGTACAGATGTATCCATTGATAATAGTCTAACAGAGGGGGCTTTATTCAAGTGACTATAGATGTATTTATTGATAATATAGTGTAGTTCGTATATAAGGTAAATTAAAAAGATACCTCGGCAGCCAGTTTGGCTAGTTAATGGGGTTAGTGAAATGATTGCCAAGATTTTAGATTCTTATTATCTATAAATCTATTTACCTTGTATGGTATAATAGGTATCTTCTAATTGTTTTACTAACGTAGATGCATTTTATTTATGGTCAATAAGTATACAGAATCGAATACGTGTGAGCTATGAAGCCTTGTAATTCTTGTAGGGGAGTAAGTGAACATGTTTCGTTCTAAATCCGTGCCATATTACACCGTACATGTGCGGATAACACGCGATGCTTGCGGAATTGTGAATGGCGCGGCTCATTTCGCGCGGCCCGATTCGTTCTCATTTTCGAACTCGTACAGGTACATTACGCGCGATTTAAATTAATGCGCTGATTAATTTTTATGCTTATAATGATAAGTCTCGCAATTTCGTATGTTAAGTTGATGTACGTTTTTCTGTATTTCGAAGTATGTTTTGTGAAAATATAACTATTTTAGACTGCGTCGGTGGCGTAGTTGTATTGCATGTCCGGTACAATAGCGCTCTGAGGTCCTGGGTTCGAATCCCGGGTCAGGTAAAGTGATATTTGGGTTTTTCTGCTCAGTATCAGCCCGGAGTCTGGAATTTGTGCCCGATATGGCGATAGGCTCGCCCCCTATCACATCATGGGACGGAACATACTTGGCGAAAAGTGGGTGCCCTAGTTGCGCCTCTGCATACCCCTTCGGGGATAAATGCGTGATGTTATGTAATTATTTTTGTATAATTTAACACATGAATCCTCCTAGCCAAATTTTCGGCCACGGCGGGCAATCTTAACGGAGATCAGCCAGGTACACAGGAGATATTATAGTGTACAAGTGTTTGCGCAATACACAAGTGCACTCTCTGTTCCTTCACTCTCATAGTTCGCTGAGACGGCAAGCTGACATGACCATAGAGTTTCTATTCATCATTCTGGCTTTAAATATCGATTAGAAAGTCGTTGTAAAAATGTTTATAATTACACTTGTTTGTTTTTTATTAAAGACTTATTAATAAAAATGAAGATGTTCTAAACAAACGTTAAACACGAAATCTTGAATCATATAACATAATTACAATAATAAATCGTTCACAGTACACGTCTTCGTGTAAAAAGTGAGGGAAAATTCTATTGAAGGAAGCATGCACATATCATTAATTTTCCTTTCACATTTTTTGTCGCGCGCTAAATTCTGTAAGGTTGTCGCAAATGCTACGCTTTTATTTGTTAACTCGGTTATACGTGCCGGCGAAACCAAGTGAGTTATATTTCTTTCAGAATTAACCGTGTACAAGCTTTTTGATTCAGTCGACGTATTTGCCGCGTTATTTATATAATATTTTACGATTAAAAGATAAGATTTGTAAGGAAAATAGTGTTATTTTTAGTTTTCTAAATAAAAAATAATGTGAGCAGTATTAAGCGACTACTATCGCGTATAATTTGCGGCCGTTTTTTAAAACGATCATAATCTTAATATACTATCTGATCCTGAGAATAAACCAATCACAATAAGTCATTTGTAAGCATGTCAATAACCTTTGTTCTGATTGGTCCATTTTCGCGATGGATTGAAAAAAGCGATCGGGATCGTTTTTTTTTAAATGATATAACAAGTCTATAACAATGGGAAATCCAAATTATTTTCAAACCTGACTAGCGTAAACATGGACCGAAGAGAAAATGTATAAAATCCTCAAACATGAATAATAAAATATAATTTTAAATACATATCGACGGTTGAAAGGCTAATTGACTTGAGCAACATTTTTTGTGACACTAAATTTCATACATATTTAAAATCAACACTTTTCTATGTCTTTTTAACCTAATTAAAATTTTCGAAAAGAAATCTTTAATATTCAGATTTTTTTCCTTTGCGTAATCATTGCACTGCGTGTAAAAGTGAAGATGACAAATTATTTAAACATTTTTTTTTATTTATAGAGCAATAGTTGTAAATCTAGCGGCAATGTACACTTCATAATTTGTATAGATAATGCAATAAAACACGCAACGACTATGATATAAGACCGCTGGGTGAAAATAAATTGTTACACGCCGCATGAAAATAAGTGAGCATTACGCGGGCTTTTGTTTAATATCAAAAATATGGGTGTGAACATGATAATGATGACTGCGATAAACATTAATGCTGTTAATTTCCTCGCATACTCTATGAAAAAATACTGATATTTGTGTTGAAAAAAGCTTGGTGTGTCACCGACCATGAATATGACAGTTGAATATATGAAGTAAATATTATCATTTAAGGACGAATTTTGACTTAGTATTCTATATCAAAATATGTTGTTGAAAATTGAATAAGGTTATAATTTAATAAACGATAAATAAAATTTATTGTAAATAAAATAATACAGTCAGTGACGAGGGCTAGTAAGACAATGGTCCGATATCGAAGTGAAGCGAACCATGTGACAGGACATAAAAATAAATACTTAATAAACGCCAGTTCGGTCTTTCAAGTAAGCGTGCCTTATTCATTTGCGTCCTTATTTCGAACAAAAATCTTGCGTCTTGTCTCAGTACATAACCAAAAACCTTTGCAACAAAGTACTTGAATGAAAGTACAAGTAATTTAGCTTGCCGGTACAGGCGCATGTTAAATCGTCGGTCCCAGGTGGCCGTTGATAAAGGCGCCGCGTCGGTCGTTAAGACCCAGCCTTGTGAACGCGCCCTAATAACTGCGGCTAAGATTAGTGCGCCGTGTGGCTTGTCCTTAAGATGTCTGGATTCTTTAAAAACTACGTTTTGTTGTATGAAATGTTTTAAGTTAAATAAAGTAACAATCGTCTTATTAATCTAGTGGCTACCCAGCTGCTCAACTCACCACCCGGTGACGTTCGATTTGAGGTAAGAGCAATTAAAATTTGTGGTTCTTTTAATTTAAAAATAGGTCGTAGTTAAGTTGAATTTATTCCCAATAGGCAATGGATCGCATCCATATAATGTAACGGAAGAATCTTGGCGCTATGGATACAGTACTTGTGCTACTGCTTACTTCCTTTACGATGACAGATTTTGTTTACCATATATTCTTATTTATTAGTCTTAGGATTGATATCTATTTCACCTGCATTTGCATTCGCATTCCGCTTCCCATTTGCTCCGAGATTCCGAGGAATCATAGGCTATCTATTGATAAGGTATTTGCAATGTACACATGACTGTACCTGCGATTAATTCGCACGATTTCGATCAGTCGTTGTTCACATGCCAGTATATATTTATATACATAACTTTATAGGTCGGTAGGGTAATCGAGATCGGCGAATCACTCCTTCATTGTGTCAGTTTTTATCTTAATTTTTTTTGGCGCAAATATGTTTCGGCGTTTAACCTATATATGGAGTAAAGGCCAATTAAATACGTTGGCTAAAATATATTGCATATTGCAATATTTGAGTATTGAAAACAGAAAATGATCGATAACTGAATTATGAAAAGTAATATTTTATATTTGCATACTGAAAATTTTATAACTCATAAGGATCTTCCAAAACTCTGATTAAATGTTAATTATTAAATAAAGGAGCTTAGTAAATACAAAAGTCAGACTCATATGCAAACAAATACATGGTAACTAAATAATCTGATAAATGTGATGTAAAATTAATTTGAAACTTTAAAATAGGCCCTAAATCTTTTCGACTATTGTAAAATATAACCCAACTAAATAGCTTATTTTACCTGGCACTTGTAAGGATTAAATATTTCGAATTTGATAAGGAAGGGATTCAAGCAAAATTCTCGTCATGCCCGCGAAGTGATATCTTCGCTTGCGGATTGTTTCGACGTAAATTTGACTGAAATTTCATTAAATTGGAAATCGTTTCGGCAAAGGCAATTTATTTGAGGAACTTGTTTACCGAAACCCTAAATTTTTGCCGCCGAAACAACCAATGTTTTATAAATGAGTTTATTGCGTTTACAAGTTGTCTTTGATGGCGGGTTACCTGTGTTAAACTTGTATATAAAATACCTTTTAATATTTTATTTATCGTAAATACTCGGACATATTTTTTATGTTTCATTATATGTATAGATGTGGGGGATTAGTACAGACATGAAATATAATAATAAGATATCATTTATTTGTTAAAAAATAAAAATTTAGGGTTTAGAAAGAATTTTGTTTCAGTTTAAAAATTATCTTTGTAATGTAGCTATGACGCGAGGATAAAAGGTTAGACGAAACGAGAGCAAATCCTCAGAAACACTCATATTTTGGCGGATTCTTATAACATCTGTTATAAATGGATTTGTATTAAGCATAAACTATATACACAGCAATGTTTTATTAATATAATTTATCTATGAATTATTTGCTACTGAAATATATCGTAATCCGATCAGCTTCTATTGTATGCGACCGTGTTAAAACTGCAGAAACATTGACACCACAAACCTATTCATAAATATTGTAGAAATATTTGTTATGGCCGATTTACTGTGCTCGGGCATCCCGTCAATTCTTCAATCATTGAACGAGTGTCTTAGCACGTTTGAAATTAAACATTTTATTCAAAAAGAGGTTTTATAGGTCACGATGGGAGGAATACGGAGGAATAGTTTGTTGATTTTATTTGCAAGTAGCTGTTGGATTTAAGTTGAAAACTTGAACGCTTACCTCGGAACAAGTTCTAATGCTCCCAGTATTGAATTCTTCGCGTTACTAGCACATTAACTAAATGCATTCTAAATGATATTACTTTTACCGTGAAGAGAAATAATTCTAAAAAGTAAAGTTAGATTTTTTCAATTTAATAAATAATTCAAATACAGTAACAAACTCAATCATTTTAAAGCTGTATGATAATAATAAATTATGATTTAATGTTCATGTTTTTTTTTTTAATAATTGTGCGCAACAATCTGCCTAATCATAAGTCATAAGTCCAACCGGCCTTTTTGTGTTGTAAACACAAATATTTATAGTGCGGTTCTGCTACTAAACTACTTGCTTTATTTCATATCATCATCATCAGCCACAGGATGTCCACTGCTGAACAAAGGCCTCCCCTAAAAATTTGTAGATCGACCTATTGGAAGCGGATCGAATCCAGCGACCTCCTACGACATTTATGAGATCCGTATTATTTCATATGTTTGATACAAATTATTAATACAATTATTAAAACAGTGTAATATTAACTGCACTATTTTGATATGTAACTTAGATATAGCAATGTGCGCAAACATTAGTTAGTTATCAAAATACATCATACGATAACGAGAGGTACTTTCACAAACATCGCTGAGAAACGCAAATATTGAACCAGAAACAGCTAAGTTGTAGTAGTTGGAAAGTTTGTCTAAAAGTAGCTACATTGAGTATAAAAAATTAAATATAACACTGGGTCACTACTATAAGATTTTATGTAATATTTTTGCACAAGTTGAATATATGTATAGGTACAACCTATTATATTTATTACATGATTCTGTGCTTTTTCCACAAACAAATACAATTATCCCGAAAGATAAATAAAATGGGAAACGCGAATTATTGTCTTAATTTTTACCTCCATAAATTTTGTAAATTTCATTGCTCCAAACTAAAATAATATTACACAGGACCTTGTAATAGTGGCCAGCGATATGTAGTTTCTATAGTTTAATTATAATAGAACTATAATATACACACGAGTAATTTCACAAAAATATTACATTTATATTATTAATTATTAATATCTATATCTATATATATATTCTATAACTCAAGAACGGCTGAACCGATTTGGCTGATAATTAGTAGGGAGGTAGTTTAAAACCAGGAGACGGACATAGGATACTTTTTATCCTGTTCCAATGGACCGGGATGTGACATAAAATGTGGTATAACAAAACGAAATTTGGTATGGAGATAGTTTAAAACCCTGAGAAGGTTGTAGGCTACTATCCCGGGAAAATATATAGCCGGACTTTTATCCCGGAAAACTCCTTAACACGGGCGAAGCCGCGAGCAAAAGCTAGTATTTTATAATTGAGGCTTTCACATAGAGACTTCACTGCATTTGATGGACGTATGATTACTGGCATATATGTAAGGTTTTTTAGTTAACGACTGCATCTTTTTTGATGAAATTTCAGTAACAGGTGACACATTTTTTTTGAAGAATATTTGTAATACAAAAAAAGATTTGAAATTAGAAAAAAAAATGTTTCTCAAACCGTGTGTTCATTCATGACACACCTCTTACGTTATTGTAATCACGAACTAGGAAAACTTCATGTTGTGAGGCAAAAAGCAGTCATAAGTAAATATAACTAAGATGCACATTCATTTTCGTTGAAGCTTCCGCAATTATAATGGTCCTCGACCATTTTATGCATCCTAAACGCTGTTACCACGTCGTAACTTATTCATGACGACTACAAATTGAAGTACTAAAACAACGCAGCTGTACCAAAAAACATTCGTGTTACAACTTCGCATTTTATTGAGCTGTTAAAATTTTCTCAAGGCGCATATTTATTTAGCTATAACAAAAGATACTTTAAAAGAGGTTAAAGTTAAGACGTACATAAAAATATGTCAGTTTTGAGCATGGTTGTAAAATAAAATCATTTGTATTAATGGTATTTTGTAGGATAAAATTCCTGTCTTGTACGTACAAATTCTGGAGCTATTTTTGTCGAGAATCTTGAAGTGAAGTGCTAGTGGCAGCCAGCCTCTTGATAGGTGACAAAAGATGGGAATAAAAATATATTCGTATTAGAATATTTTTGCAGAATATGAGAACGTATTTTTATAAAAATGGTATTTTATATGTACAAGTATCTTAAGTGTTAAGAAAGACCTTTATAAGGAAATGATTTTCAAAAATAGACGTCTCGTAGATACTATAACCTTTAAGCTATGTACTTTAACCCATACTATATTATGATGGTCAAGAGTTAGCAAAGTATTAGGGTCCAAAGTTCAGTGACACTCGTATTTATGATTATTATTTTTCTTTTTATAATATCTAGATTCTAATATAGCAATATGATAAATTATTTCAATTCTTATTTAGTAAGTAGAGAAGTTTGTTGCCACGGAGAAAAAGCTCATATATTCATAAAGTTAATGATTGTTCCTTGGTATTTATATGGTATGAAAGTTTTATGAACATCTTTAAATCACATTACTTTTGTTCTTAGAATTAACATATGTATATATATATATGTATGTATTTACACGTATGAAGCATTTAAATCGCATTATTCTTGCCACCATGTGATATCAAGTTATGCTTTATTTAAAAAGTAAATAAATTCCTATAACTTTTACACTCCACTGGTGCTTATAGATCGAACAGTGTGTTGAAGACATAACATAAAGGGGGTGTCTTTACATTGTAATAATGTTAGTGGTAGGATATATTTTGTATCCGCCCGGATAGCGGATCACCATATACAGGTGTTAAAACCCGCCATAGTAGCGTACGTAAGTGTGTCGCGTTCTGGGATCAGCCTGTGTATATCCGGTTCCAATAGGCCGGTATAATTGTGTGGACTGCCGAGGGGTAGTCATTTCTCGTCAGTCAACATTCTATTGTACGCTACCATCAGGTGCAGTAGCGTCACTTAGCCGTGTTCGAATAAAAAAAGGAACTTGTGCAGGAAGCTCAGTAACTAAGTGAAAAGTAATCGTCGCTTGTCGCTATACTATAATATAAAGCTGAATGTTTAATTTTATTATCCTAAAATACATAATGATTGTACGATGGTTTTGTTTGGGTTGCGTTAACATAAGGTAATACTAAAAAGTTGATATTTTATCTTCCTACGCGCTTTTACATCATGCTCAGGTCCAAAGTATTTATAAACTACATGCAAATATTTGCTTAGTGTACATTTACATATGGTTGTTATTGTATTTGGCAAAAGGATAGGATTATTTACCTAGTGTATGGTATGTGGGTGGCTTTCCAAGTTAATTAATTCATACTCTGACATTTTAGCAGTTATTTAACAGTTATTATTACTGAATATAGTTCAAATTATTACGTTTTTAGTGGCATTTTAAAAGTAGTCGGTCAATTAATGCGAGTAATTATATTTTAAAGGTAGAGCTTTGGATATTTTATTGTGTTTGGATTGTAAATATTTATTAAAAGTACCGATATTATTTTTAAATTTTGATACATTTTCCCAGTCTTGTGGAGTATCTGTAACGAATGCACTAATATTTTGTCAATATATTCGTATTCTATGTTTCTTGATGATGTAATTCCATTTTCTGGAAACGATATAGCCATAACGTTAATCTTGTTTAAGATGTGTAACAAGTCTTGGCGTTAAAAATATATTTTATATATCCCCGACATTCCCGAACCTCGGACCAGGGAGGATAACAATACATATTTTTTAGAGGTTCTCTGACACGGCGACGTTTAGATTCCAACATTACTAGCTACATTTCATAGAGTTAAAGGATAATGATTTCTTATGTTTACGCGAATGTTAGACATTGAAATAAAACTATTTTACGGATTTTATCGCGGTTTCTATATTATTACTTTCTCCCGACTTTTCGAAGACGTTGCAGCCTTCATGGTCACGGGGGGGGGGGGGGTGAAGTGTTGTTCATCTGTAAAGTCAAAGTTGCAATATCTACCTAAATTTTTTGAAATGTACAACTTTTTTAAATTTAAAAAAAAAATTTTTTTAAGTTTTATCTGTTGACGGTCCGATCAACGCAGAATGAGCTTATAGTGTCTTGAGGTCTGACAGCCGGTCTTTTGGCATCGGTGTTCTTTGGCAACGATTTGTGGCTTGTCTAATCGCAAATAATGATTGGAGCCTCCTTCAGAATGATCAGCGACTGCAGACTTCCACCGACGCTCTACGAAGTAAAATGTAGGTAGATATTGTAACTTTGACTTTACGGATGAACAACACCTCAGCCCCCCCGTGACCATGAAGGCTGCAAAGTTTTCGGAACGTCGGGAGAAAATAATAATATAGAAACCGCGATAGAATGCGTAAAATAGCTTTATTTCAATGAGTAAAGATAAAGGATAAACAAAACTTTTTTTTCTAGTTTTTAGAGGTCTATTGTGTCGAGACTATTTGTTTAATTTTTATTAATGATTACTACTGCACCATAAAACTCGACAAATTACTACTAATTGCTCGACATAAAACTCGATGGGACTTAAAAAGTAGAAAATAAGCAGATGACGTTCAACTATAGATCTTCATAAATTATAGCGAAGAACCATCACATCAGATTTCAAACAAAAAAAAACATATCATATCGGACCATTCTTTGGGAGCCACGATGCCACAGATATACACTTTAAACTTGTAATACCCTTGTTTATGCGTCTGGGGTAAAACGATTCTCATTTTCCGCATATTGTATCAATAATCTTGAGACCCATTACATAATCTTAATTATATAAATATAGTCTTAAGTATTTCAAAGCGTTGCAAACTATGGTAAAAAAAAAATTATATTAAGAAATAATTATGCTTACTTTTTTCAAATTAACATTTAATCATTTTAGAAATACAATAAACGCAGTATGTACAATAACTGTACGTATATATAACTTTATATATTATAGCCTACATTAACAGTTGTTTTAGCTTGAAGGTTTCCAATACGGCACAATCTTGTGGGTGTAAAAGTCAAAGAACATTTTGTTTACTTTACTTCTGGGGTATGTCTATTAAAATATCGCCCGCGGTGATCTTCCGACGCGGTTGCCAAACATTGTAAATGGGCTTCAGATATTTTGTGGTGTATTTATTTTATAGATAGCAACAAGTAATTTGTGTGTAATTAACTATAATTTAAGCTTGTGTGTGTGATAGAATAATTTAAATAACTCTAGAAATTCTTGAGTGATCTTAATTGTTTAACACCATCTTTGAAATAATTGTAATATCAATATCGAGTGTCGAAAAAAAACTTGATTTATCTTCTAATTTTTTTTTTTAATTTCTAATTTTATACGTTAAATTGAATGTTTATAAAAGTTTTTTTTATTCACTAGCTTTTGATCGCGGCTTCAGTCTCTTGAAAGAGTTTTTCCGGGATAAGAGTCCCGCTATGTTTTTCTAGGATAAAAAATAGCATAAATTATGATATATATTGATGCCCGTTCGGTAGTTTTCAAGTTTATCACTTTCAAACAGACAGACGCGGTGGTGGACTTTTCTTTATAATATGTAAGGATACAACGATAAACATTGATTCTTGTAACGAATTGAATAAATGTTTTGTCCTAAAAGAAAAATAGTCGTTATATCGGATTAAGGCATGTTTATATGGCGTCCGGTAACCTATTATAGTATTTTCTCTATGCTCCATTAAATATTAAGCTCTCCAGGGATGTAATAAGTCTTTGTTTTTACTTAGTATGTTTGTCAACAAATAATACTTATAAATGTACATTATTTTATTTAATAGAACCTTACGTCGGCTGCTTGTTAGTTATTCTATAAACTAGTTATAGATTCTAAGTATTTTTTTTTATTATCAGGTATAAAAAAAATTGTTATGTCAATCTTAGATTATAATAGGATATTTGCAAACTTATATCAAGAAATTTTATTCTGATAGTAATATTTCATTTTGTACCAAATAATCTTTACAAAAGGTACCTTTTAACGTTTGTTTGAAATGGTAACTATTCCCAACAGAATAGAGTATAATCTTAGCGACGTAAAATTTTAATGAAATGTGTTTGCAGTTTTTATAGTACAACCTTTGTAGTACCTAATAATAAAAGTAAATTATTTTACTGTAAAAAATTTAGACATATTTATTCCTCTTGAATCTTTTTTTTGTTTGCTATTGAACTACTTATATCAATTAATTTATTATTTATATGAAAAATTAAGAAGGGTTGAAGTTTGTGGGATCGAGATAAGATTCAAGTTACTAATTCGAAAAAAAAAACATTTTTGTTTTAAATAACATTATGTCTACTCTCAAAGAAGCCCAAATATTAGTTTAAAAAAAAAACAATCCGAATTTCTTATTCGTGTGTGTAAGTCCGTGTACATGGCATTTAAAAAATGTAAATTAAAGTAGGAAAGGAGAATTTTTATATTTTCTCAGTGGTTCTTGCTACGTGCCTGTGTTTAACGCGAGGAAAGCGTCTAAAAACCATTACAAAGTGTTTATTCAGGCAAGAAACAACAAAAACAGGCTATCTCATATTATATTTTCGATATCGCCTTAACTTGGTGAAAAAAACTCAATATATCGTTTTTTTCTTCAGACAAGAGACACAAAAAAACATTGAGTAAAGCATAAACAATCACATAAACACATTTAATGAACCATTTACTCAGCATCTAGCTTTTTATGTTTTCTCTATTTGTAAAAATGGAAAAAACATAAACAATAAAATAGAAATGATTAAATTTGTAAAGATTCCTACCTTTTTTTCGAGTCAAAGTTCGTTGTTGCGAAATTATTATCAAAAATACCCCGAGCTTAGACAGCATACTGTCATCTGAAATGTGATGAGCGAAATAACAGCCGCTTTCTGAAACCAACTTCTAATGGGGTAAATAAAATGTCCAAATCTTATTAAAATTTATAAGTTCTTTAAGTTTTAAAGTTTAATTACGCAAGGATAATAGCCACTTGATGTACTGCTATTCAAAATATTATAACTCGCATTAACTCGGAGTGAAACTGGAGTGTAACGAGCTGTCGTGAATAGACGGCTGAGTGGTGCTTGCATACTCGATGTATGTACACAACTGCGTTAGCTGAGATTGGTTTTGATTCCATAATGTCGAAATTTGCATTGCTTTAGGAATACATTGACAATCAGGGCACCTGTAACAGAAAAGGGGCGATGTATTATAAATTCGTCCTAGACTTAGTTGCTCCCATGGTCGTAGCTGAGATTGGTTTTGTTTCCATAATGTCGAAATTTGCATTGCTTTAGGAATACATTGACAATCAGGGCACCTGTAACAGAAAAGGGGCGATGTATTATAAATTCGTCCTAGACTTAGTTGCTCCCATGGTCGTAGCTGAGATTGGTTTTGTTTCCATAATGTCGAAATTTGCATTGCTTTAGGAATACATTGACAATCAGGGCACCTGTAACAGAAAAGGGGCGATGTATTATAAATTCGTCCTAGACTTAGTTGCTCCCATGGTCGTAGCTGAGATTGGTTTTGTTTCCATAATGTCGAAATTTGCATTGCTTTAGGAATACATTGACAATCAGGGCACCTGTAACAGAAAAGGGGCGATGTATTATAAATTCGTCCTAGACTTAGTTGCTCCCATGGTCGTAGCTGCGATTGGTTTTGTTTCCATAATGTTGAAATTTGAAATACATGAGCAATTACAGCACCTGCGATAGAAAAGAGGAGATGTATTATAAATTCGTGTTAGACTTTTTTACTCCCGTGGTCGTAGCTGAGATTGGTTTTGATTCTTGAACTTTGCATTGCCGCCTTGTTGTTAATTGTTGTATTTTTGTCGTAGGAAAACATTGTGGTCATTTTGATTCATGTGCTATAGGGGATTCCCGACTGTCGCCAAAATTAGTAAATTTGTTTGTTGTAAGAGAACAATCTTAGGAGAATTGCACTCTATATCCATTTTTCGCCGTCGATTAATTCGTATGCCGAGGTTAATGAGGACATGTGGGTTGTACGTAGATAATAGAAAACTCATTTTCACCTGTATAATATTATATTATGCTTGGAGCTCCGGACCCGCTCTTAAAAATATTTTATTTCATGTATACTGGTTTGCTTATGAATAAAATTCTAGCCTGTTTTATTCGCATGCAGTCTGTGGACTAAACATCATAATTCATTCAAACTTTTACGAGTAATTAGCTTACATTCATCCGAATATCTTAATTAACTTTCAAACATTAGCTACCTACATTAGTTACCTCGAATGCTATTTCATACATTCTTAGTATGAAATAGCATTCGAGGTTTTACATTCAAGTCACAAACTAGGACCAAGAAGGTATTAATATAGTAGAATAGATTGATAACAAACATCACGGGTATCACATCAGTTATCTCGTGCCGAATTAATCCGCACTCAACCGTAGCAGACCTCACAGAACAATTAATGGTTTGCGGATAAACCCCTTCGACCCAGTTCATGGACCTCCTTAATATCATGTTACGTGTACACAGGGTTGCCACGGAACAAAAATCTAGAAATTATTTTATATATTTAGAAATTATAGTTAAATTACTATAACTCAAAAAATATAACATGATTTTTATTTTTGTTACATAGTCATTTGTAATACAAAAACAATGTAATAAATCTATAGCCAAAATCCATCTTCAATTTTAAAATTGTCGATATTTATAAACTAATTCACAGAGAAGAAAAAAGTTTAACTAAAATAAATATTTATGATATTGTCAAGAATTATTCATTGATATAGAAATAAAAAAATATTTATTTCGAAATAGAATAACGATTCTCTAGCAAATGAACACTCCGCCTTAATGCTCCTTGTAATAAGTCGCTAATTTGTTAAATAGGCCTGAGTCTTTTGCAAATTTTGTACGTGACATCCCCGTGTGTGTCAAATATTTATTCAGCAGTGGTAATTAGAATTGTAACGCATATACGACGGTCCCTTCCTAGCTATAACTAAAATTAATAGCGTGCCTACCTTATTTCACGTTTATAATGTTCTTGTTCGGGCGTCGCCACGCTCGCGGCGGCGCGGCGTCGTACACGCTAAAACATTATGTTTATTCGTTTAATTCGTGGTACGAAACATTTGCCCGAATTGTTTTTCTGCTACATTTTCTGTTATTGAGATTAGAATTTCTGCGTCAATTTTCTAAAGTGTAATATTATAAATAACTTTATGGGGTTGTATTTTTTCTTAATGTTCTGTTGATTTTATTTTTAGTTTGACTTTGGACGAACATTACGACTTGAGTTAGAAAATAAAATTGTTTTGAGATTTATTTTCATTAATGATGTCTTCACAATATTTTATTATGAATGTGTTATGCATAAAATGATGTTTATTTGGATATCAGTGATTGAATTGTTGCAAATAAACAAGGACTCAAAAAATAATATCTGATTATAAACTGTAGAGTAAAAACAGGATTGTAGAATTTATCTAACATTAGTCACTTATGTGTTGGAAATTTTTTGATAAGTAAATAAAATAGTGGCTTAGTGGCATCAAATATGAATCCCAAGAAATAGTTTACCGTACCGTTTTTCATTTGAATAGTTTAATCTCCTCATGCATTAAATCTTCTCTGACAGCGTTTAAATATAACGTATGCTTCAAAACAAAAATAATAAATAGAATAAAATTTTCATGAAAGGAGTCCCAATTGTCAGTAGTGAAAACAAGCACTTGAGAAAGGCACTCAAATTGAATGCACGGCACATCATATTTGATATTTGGGGACATGTTTTCATATTTTCGACTACACGAGGCTCGTGTACGGGGCTTAGAGGATTTGTGAGGGGCGACGAGCGAGCAAACAGTGGGATTCTGTTCAGAGACACTTCAACTAGCGCTGAGTACTTGCTATATCGATGTTGAGGCACTAAGCCATTGTAAATATTGTATTGTTAAAGCTATGTTATATGCAACTGTTCGATTGTTGAATGGTACTGAAATAGAGATCATTTTAAATCGATAACATTATAGTATTAGATAAGTTCCATGCATCCGTCGTAGCAGTAGAGACGGCTGGTCCTCAGTAATGAAACAATAGAATATTATAAAAGGCTTGGTTTTATTATTAATCTATGCTATGTATTTCAAAAGCAGAATTGGACGATTTCATTATTGTGATTATCTACTAACTATTATCTATTATGATATAGATATCGAACTCAAGGCCATCAGTAATCGTTATCATCTTCTTTAAGCCAGCCGGTATTAGCCTCGAAGCAATATTTAACAAGAAACGTATTTTCACTACGAAAAGCAAGATAATTTGATTAATTAATTAACAAGTTGAGCAACATTTGAGAGCATGGATTCATTCATTCACAAACTCTGTGGTTGACGTTCATCCTTATAGTTCCAGTGGATTAGCTTCGGGACTCATGGTTAACCTAACCTACTACAGGTTACTGCGCAATGGTCGCATCACTTAAAATTTATATAAAATGTGGGAATTATAATTTTAAATATCTTTATGGGTTTTCGTATAAACATTGTGTAGAAATTGTTGTGCACTTGGATTAATCTTTAATCACTTAAATTAATTTTCCTTGTGCTGAGTTACTCGGCTATGAATATCGAATGCCTAGATTGAATTTCTTTGTGCTAGTATCTGCAAAAAAATAAAAATGCTAAATGGTGTAAGTATTTACTAACTAATGTATGAAACTTATGATGACTTATGCAATATCTTTGAAGATTTTATTGGTATATTCACTGATTATTTAAATTAAATAAAAATAAAAGTAACGTTATAAAGTATAATGAATTATCTACATTCAATATTTGCACCTCGCGGTTGATTATTGGAGAGCAGTTTCTTTCAGTTTTTCTTTATGGTTCAGTGTTTTCTATCTTTAAGACATCGTTCGGAACGGGAAACAGTAGTCGTTAACGAACCGATTTGATATTCTTTCATAAACCAATTTAAAAGCTCTCCAATATTTTATCGCTTCTTGCGGTTTCTTCAATGAGTATAAAGTCTTTTAAATGTCATATCTTGATTGAAATTGTTTATCATCTATTTTTTTAAAGTAAAGGTGAGATCGTGATTTTATAAATTTAGGGGAAAATATGACCATAGGAATTTGATTGGGTATTTAATTTAATTTCGGAACAATTTCTTACGTCTTACAATTATCCTCAAAGTTATACAGAACTGTTAGAGGTATACTTTGTAATATTAACTTTAATATCATCCTAACTTATTACTAAGCAAAATCCCCCATCGCGTCTGTCTGCACGCGATAAACTCAAAAACTACCGGATACATTTCAAATGAAATTGGTATGGAGTTTGATACTCTGGGACATAGGGTACTGTATTATTATCTCGACACTTTATAAATATATATCGGGAATATTATCCCGAAAAAATCTTTCACGCACAGAAGTAGTGAGCAAAAGCTACTTCATTATAATATTATTCATTATATGGATATTGTCTCATATTAATTTCCTCGATTTAAGAGGGCAGTTATGTCCAAAGATTGTAATGCGACTTCATTTATAGTTTAATTAAAATTGTTTTAAAATTTTATAATTTATTTTCCATACTTGTTCCTAATTAATTTGTAATCGGTAAGTTATTTTTGTTATGTTGTATTCATTAGTATATGATTCTGTTCAATTTCCTCTAGTATGTATTAGCTTTTGGTGGAAACTTTGTTGGATTTTGTTTTATTTTGTTTATGTTCAGTTGTAATTGTTCTGTGTGTTTTCCAAATAATAACTAAAAAGAGTAAGCCAACATAGATTCTTGTTTACTAGAATTTAAGAACGTAACTGGGTGAATATTTGAAAATAGACATATTCGGTGTTCCTAAAATAAATTCAAATATTACTCCCAATCGCGATCTTTATCGATTCGATGTAAAGTTTATCGTATTTATATACTATATAAATTAAAGGCACAGTCTGTAAATCGATATTCAGGTCGGAATTGGATTTGAAAAATGTTCACGAATGGCAATGAGAAATGACACATGGTAATTAGTATTTGAAAAATGGTAATTAATATTTGCTAAATGGTAATTATAATAGGTGGTTGGTAGGTAATAAGTAAATAAATAAATACCGTTAAAATTATATAATATATTATATTTATGAATTATATATAAGTCTCTAATATATAAAGATTGAAAACAAACATATCTACTCATTGCCAACATTATAATATATAATAATTGTAACGCAACATGATTACCCGATTTTGCTCTTAATAATCAACAGAGTTTGGTCAGCAAAATAAATACATCTAACAAAACAACAGTCTTGTTTAATTATTACAATAATATTATATTTTAAAATCAACAGAAATGAGAAAATCCATTATAAAAATGCGTTAAACATTGATCTTGACTTAATTCTTCAAGGAAATAATGCTAAAATGATACAATATGTCGAATGTCGACGGACCACCTGATATTCAGAGGGACTAGTTCCTTTGGGTGTTTGGAAATGAATTGTAGACATACTAAGTATGTCGGAAAATTACAATGTGATAGCAAAAATGAATCTACTAATACTATGAATAAAGAAACTATTATTGATGAGTTGGGTTAGTGAAACTCTTGTGCTAGACGATCTGTCAGAAGACCCTGGATGTCCTGTTGTTCAAAAATATTATGAATCTGATTCTAATTCAAGTTTAAATATCTTTTAACTTCCTATGTTATAATTTATCAGTTTATCTCATAACCTTAATTAAGAAATACATTTACATGCGCCTTGTTCAAAATATTATTTTTAGTTGATTTTAGTTTTCATATAACAATTCCGATAGATGTAAAATCTTTCAACATTTCTTTCTTTGCAGTCTTCTAGCTCTTGGTGTTAATTCTTAAGCTGATAATATTTTTTTCTGTGCTCTTCGTTTTTTTATCGTTATTTTTCTTTCTGTTTTTCCTGGGCGTATAATAATAGGATCAGCTTTAATTTTTGTGTATCTACTTCTCAAGGCTTTTGCTTATACTTCTTGATTAGATTTTTTTATTCCCAGGCATCTTTAAATTCAAAAACAGTGAGATGGTAAGCGATACGATCACCCATAAACAGTAGCAAGTCTACCTGGAATTTTAAATTACAACGTACTGTGTGATACTTCACTGCGGTTGTCATCCTGAGAAATCATAAGGCATTAAGTCTCAAGATGCCCTGCAATAACATTGTTTACAATTTTCTTCGAACTGACACACAACAGTGCATGCACACTGTTTCCTGGCAGGAGAAATAGACACTCAAGAGAGCTACCTTTATTTTATCTAAAACTTCTATTGACTGGTGGTAGGTCTCTCATATGTGAGAGTCCGCCTGGTTAGATACCACGGCAATGTCTATTTCTGCCGCCAAGCAGCAGTGTGTAGTCAATGTTGTTTTTCGGTTTGAAGGACATTGTAGCCAGTGTAACTGCTGGACATACTAAGACTTAACATCTCTTGTCTCAGGATAGCGAGCGCAGTGGAATACCAAACTATACTTTGTAATTTAAGGTGTTGGATGGTGTTTCTGCTGTTTATAGGCTGTCGTATTGCTTACCATCGGGCGAATGGAGGGCTCGTCTCTTCATTCAAAGCTAATAAAATAAAAAAAAAAAACTATTAGTGAACTCTCCTAATATAAGAATTTATTAAACCATTAACTGCATAACTTTTTATACTATTATTTACTTTTTAGGGATCAAATAACGTTTATTGTCATAAGTTTATATAAACAAAGTATAAAATACGATAATAATACATTTTTGTTTACTTCAACTTTACGCAATACTAATTAAAATTTGTTATTGCCAATTACCGTTTACCAAAATTCAAACGGTAAACACGGTAATTATAACGACGGTAAGTAGTTTTTGCTACATTTTATTTTATAAAACATTCTTTATACTACATTATAATTTAAGAAACCATAAAACGGGACAGTTTTTTATGACGATAATCATAATTAATCCAAATTGTAAATAAGCAACGCAGACTTACCACAGCAAGCTCAAACGGAAATGAGAAAAGATTGTGACAAACGCTTTTTTTCGACGATAAATACGAGCTGCAGCTGCCGTATAACCAAATCTTGATGTGTAATCTGCTTGAGTCGCGAGAGGAAACTCAGCTCTAGCCGCAGAATAAACCAAACAGGCACCGACACGTTCCGTTTAAGTTTTAACACTATGACTATTTTAACAAATGGTAGGTAGGACAAATTTCGAAGTGGTTAAAAATAATATTAAAGTGTTCTTTATAGTTTGTAATTTGGGTAGCTTGTAGAGTATGTATTCTATTATCTGAATAGTTTAAAAAAAATACGATCTTCAAAAGGTTTTTACTACTTTTCGCACATTTATTGCTAAAATTTGGAAATTGTGACACGGATGGTAATTAGATTTAAGGCATGTTTTTGAGGATAGCTTTACTATTTATTACAATACGGATATGTTTTCCACATGCACATATAGACCAGGAACCAAGCTTTAGGAAAAATAAAAAAAAACATTTAATAATATTTGTCTAGGTAGTTATTTGCTTAGAGCCGCGTAATATGCACATGTCAAATATTCACCCAACTACGTTTCCATTGTACTGTATACCTTTGAAATAAATTCTATTTGGGAATAAAAAGTATAGTGGGTTTTAGCTCGAGTTTCTGTGAACGTGTCTGTGAAATCTCTAAGGAAATCATTCCATCCGTTGTCGCGTATTGCAAGGCAAATAGGTGAACACGAATTTGAAAAAACTGCATTTAGTTTCAAATATGTAAACATTATTCTAAATAAATGTTTTTGTTCACTTATTAATAATGTTTAGTCTGTGTTACTTTTAAATTATTTTAAAGAAAGAAGCTTTCTTGCAGAAGAAAGAGGTAAAGCTGTGCTTATGTGTAATGCGATGTGGGATTATAGTCATTTAAAAAAAATGTTTCAATTAACAATTATTATATTTTAACTACTAATTATACATGTTCAAAGCAGAAATCT
>NC_051120.1:3570630-3655262 GCF_014839805.1 Manduca sexta | reverse complement strand
GGTTATAGGCTATTTAATATCCCGTGAAAATATATAACGGGACCTTCATCCAGGAAAACTCCTTCACTTTGGCGAAGCTGCAAGCAAAAACTAATTGTCAATAAAGCATTGTGGACATAATCGAGATTCCCTGTCTAGTCGACATTTTACTTAATAAGAATTAAAGTTAGTATCAAGAGTGGTGTAGTTAATATCAAGTAGTAGAAGGGTATTCAATTTGCGGAGATAATAAACATTTACGGCTAACGTCTGTCCTAAAGCAGAAACAATGCTACCCATCATTTAAATTAATTATTGATTATTTTACAATCTGAACATCAAAATGGCGATCTGATCTGATCTCTCTTTGTTTTGTATCTGCTTTTATTACTTGACGTTGGCAAAATCACCGATAAATAAACGGAGGAAACTATTATAAAGGAGAAGAAATTAAAAAGGATTGCATGCCAATGTTCTATAACTTCACGTTAAAATATTTAGCCTCCAAAAGGTAATGGATGTAACAAATAGATAAACACAAATAGCTAAGAAAGATTAAATCAAAACAATCATAGTATCACTGCCTGATTATAAAAAACCTTTCCCTTATATCTTAATGTCTTCACACTAATCCTTATTTTCATATCTGTTGGTTGCGGGTTTAACTCCACAGATTCTGAAGATATTGATAATTGACACGAATTCCATTTGAAAATCTATTCAGAGTCTTGGCCATATTATCCCAGAATGGACAAATTATACAGGGCGAACTGCATGCTACCGCTCATAACCAATAAACGCGTTTAGCATAAATATATAATGCACAATTATTTGGCGCGTGATCCCATTGTCGTCCATATTTTATCTGTATCACCTTGCACGAGCATGTCGAGGCATTATGACCTATAGCACTAACTATATTACAGATAATTATCGTCAATTTAATGTAAAATGTGCGTGATCAGGCTAGTATAGTTCCTTTATGATGTAATTGAATATTGTTATGATTGACGTTTCCACATCCTTGAAACTGGGCTTTTATATTTAGTATTTAGGTCTCTTGATCAAGAATCCTCTTGAGTTCAGAGGTTATTACGAAAGAGGGATAATTAAGTATTATTGGATCCGATACTGAATGGAAGAGGAATTAATCATGGATTATGGAATCATACACTGAAGGAAACTATAGTCTAAGAGACAGGGCTTGTGAGACTTAAAATAATATGTGATTACCGGGGAGTCATTTGGAATTGAAAGCTCTAGTGGTCTATTTATTCCTAAAAGTTAAAGTCACATCTTATTGTCAGGTAATGCAGTTCTTTTTGAACTAAAGACGCGTAAACCAGCGCTTTTGACGATTCTGACTCCATAGCTGCTCCAATATGCTTTGAAATACTTACTTCAAAATCCTGCCAGCCTCTGGGTTCCTGTATATGTCGCATTTGTGCAAGGGTCTGGATGGGTCCCCAGCGATGAACTGACCAGTCCTCTCATAACGCTCGGTAGATTTGGAATTGGAGTACAGTGCTCACGAAATATCTGAAACAACGTAATTGAAGTATGTACATTTTTTTGGCTTGGTTATGTTCTTGTAAGGTAGTATAATTTTTCGTCATGGTTGTGTGTTTAGTCTGTGATGTTTAAGTAGTTTTACATTTGATAATTAGATAATGAAATCCATTTTTATGGAATTTATATTCAAAATCTTCTATAAAATTTGATTTATCGTCTATCTTACTAGAACTTGTAACTTTGACTTTTCGGACGACCAACACCTCTGTTCTCCTTGTGACGATGAAGGCAACAAAGTGTTCGAAACGTCGGAAGAAAATTATAATATAAAAGAGCAATAAAATCCCAAAATACTTTTATTTCAAAAACATAACCCATCAAATTATATTGCGTTTAGAAATCAATTAAGACATTTCAACATTGATCTCGATTGAGTTGAAATAAACAATTGTAATTATACAACATTAATTGAGTTTCGGAACGGAACACACATATTATATTGTTCGTTTTAGATTTATTATCACCATTATATCGCAACTAAGGTATATTTTTATGACGAACAGCTTCCCGCGTAGCCGTCAGATTCTGAAATAATTCTTACTTAAGCTACTACCACTGCAACCTGTAATTTAGCTATTAATCCAGCTTGATGGGCAACTGAAATCGTGTTCCTTTGAATGGCGTAACGTCCTGGGTTATCGTGGGAAATTAAACTATTCTTTTATAATGCAATATTACCATTGCTGTTTCAATAGTAGCCAATTCCTAAGACTTGTTTTTAAAGTTTCTTTTAAGATGACAACGACTCTTTTGAAGTTTTTTGTGCATGGAAGTATATACTTTTTTATAGTAGAGCAACTCAATGACCAAATAGATTACCTGATAGTAAACAATCCGACGCCATTAAACATTATCTATTGATAATTGATATGACCAGGTGACTCATTGATGGGTTGTCTGAATAATTTTGAGGTAGGGATAGGTATACTGGGATAACGGACGTCCATGGATGACCTCTAATCGTTGATGTCTCATCCTCTCTCAGTGGGCGTCGTGAGCCGAGGTTCGTAACCCGTTAGTAGGTTGCCCTCAACATGGTCACTTAATTTACAAGGGCTGCGAGCGCCTGAAGCGCTCATCCGAAAATCCGATTTGTTTGTAGAAGCTGACCTTTGTCAGGCTAATGTAAGTCATGTTAAAAAAAGGGTGACGGGGACCAATTTCCATCAGGTGAACCGCAGCCGACAAGCTATCATGTGAATTTTAAGGCAATAGGAAATTGCCTTTATTTAAGGTCTTTTCATCGTAACGACTTGAAAATATAAAAATTAGAGGTATATATTATAAAAATTATAAAAAATATATTATAAAAAAATATCTACGGAAAGAAACCGTAAAGAACGGTAGCAACTGCATAATTCTACTCAATAAAATTATCGATAATTGAAGCAAGTTTTTACTTTATTTCCCATTAAACCTTGCAATTAATGTCCAGATCAAATGATATACTAAAATACGCCTCTACATCGCACTTCTAATTGATTCAAACGTAAAATTATGTTACGACATCTGACTACCCGCTTTGAGTGTAGCGTGTTGAAATAATAGTTAACGATTAGGAAGCGGTCCCGTTGATGGAAACTGGGTTAGATTGTGCATTTTGGCTTAAATAATTGGATATTACATGAACAGGTACTCTTGTTTAATTTATGTTTGTCCTCATAGTATTATGTTTGGACAATATTGAGAATCTAGATATCACTTGTGTCTCCGACCACTTGAAGTGTATCTTTAGGATTATAAATAGCCTATACGATACGATGAAGAGATTTTGATATTGGGTCCACAAAAAATCCAAACCTTAAAATAAAAAGTA
The DNA here is from genome assembly GCF_014839805.1 of Manduca sexta. Classification (NCBI taxonomy): domain Eukaryota; kingdom Metazoa; phylum Arthropoda; class Insecta; order Lepidoptera; family Sphingidae; genus Manduca; species Manduca sexta. The sequence goes on along the minus strand of NC_051120.1, from coordinate 3,651,895 downwards.
CAGCTAAATTTTTGTTCCTTATTTTTATGATTGTTAACGTTACTTATTTTATATTTTATAATTGTTTTTTCCAACATATCAATGCATGCCGTGGCAACTAAAGGTAATGCATTTAAAATATTGTTAGTCGTTTATAAGGTTCAATTGTTTTAATGTAATTACCACTGTTTGTCCTTAAAATAAATAAATAAAATATATGTGTCCTTTTGTCAATTAAAATTGCATACATGACTTATATACCGCGAAACTTGACTGCCTCGGTGGCGCAGTAATTCGTACGTCGTATGAGTACGACTACGGCGCTGAGGTCCTGGGTTCGAATCTCGGGTCGACCCAAAATAATAGTAACTGGGTTTTCCATCTTAAAATTACTCGGCTTATCTCCGTTGAGATTGGTCGCCGTGGCCGAAATTCAGCTAGAAGGGTTTAATTCATTCATACCGCGAAAAGAGTTTTATGGACGCGATTAAATAATAACTGTCTTATTTGCCCTAAAACCATGTGAGTAGACACATCGCGTGTCAGTATAACCCAATACAATGTTAAAAACGTGTTCATCGTTAAAATCTGAGCCATTAATATTATTGAACAATGGTTTGGAATTTAGGCAGGCCATTATTTCATAATACGTAATGTAACATAACGCGTCAATCAATGTATTAAATTATCGAACAGTCTGGTAAATATTCAGCGCGAACGGTAAATCATTGATATTGCAAGTACTTGATGTAATTGAGGGTGGAGTGGCAGTGAGCGCGGTTAGCGACAGTTTTATTACGTTGGAACTTAATCAGATTGCCTTGGAGACGTTGTATTGTGTGTGCAGTGTGACTACCTTGCTGAGGTCTCTGGTTTGAATCCCGAGTCAGGCAGTTATATTGTTTTCTGCTCAGTATCAGCCTGGAGTCTGGAATTTGTGTCCGGTTGGTGATAGCCTCGCTATCATATTATGTAAAGGAATAAATACAAAAAGGGAGTGCATTATATACGTCTTTGACTACCCCTTTGGGGATAAAAGGCTTGGGGAAGTAAGTATGTGTGGTACCTAAGCTTACTAGCCGCACAAATATCACAAATGGGAACTTGTAGATGTTTGGATATTTGTTAGAATTGTTTACAAGACTGATGAGTAGGTAAATTTTACATAGAGATAGACCATGCTTCGGATTCAGTTCAGTCATATTTTTATTTTGGGAAATGACCTACCCGAACAAAGTTACGAACAGAGGCTAGTTACTTTATTCTTAAGACATTTGACATTCTTTTTAGAATGATGGGCTTATACTTGTTAAATAAAATGAAGTCGTGTTAAACATAAAAACAATGCTTTCAATAACCAATGTCAAGGGTAAAAAATTGACCTTGAATTACTATACAGGTGCTATTTCCGAATATAATACACAATGAAAATTGGTGTCTTGATTACAATCAAAAGTACAGTTGCCTTTGAGATGCAGAAATTGTAATACAATAGGATTTATTTTCGAAATGATTTTCGTAACTGCTTCAATTTCCACGTTTGTAAATTTTGTAACGCAATATCATCATAATAACCCAGAATTTGGTTACGCTATTCTAGTTATGAAAATGAAATAACAATTTTCGTTGTAATTTTTTAAAATTTTATTACGACAAATTAAATAATTTGGTTTACCAATCAGGTATGGTGAGTAACACATAATTTGAAGTATAAGAGGTGTTGGTAGCAGCTTCGCCCGCGTGAAAGCCTAAAACATCGTAGCAATAGGGTACACTCATTTTGTTCTTTACTATTATCAAATATTTACATAATATAAATTATAACACAGAAGGAATTATTAAAATTCGGTAAAAATCAACAAGTTATAAGTCTTTGAATTTCGGTGGAAGAGGTAATTAACAAGAAACAGAAAAGGGACGAAATACCCACATGTGCCGTCATCGGGAATTAAGACGCGTGCGAAAGAAAGAGATGAAGCGACATCCCCACATCGCGCCCACTTCTGCACATTACAATATTTTAAATATGAATTAAAATATTGTAATTAACCATTACATTTAGAATAATGTACAAAATCAAACATAGGCCGGTCCCTATTCACAGTGCCCTGCATGACGCCATCTATTTGATGGTGATAGGTTACAGTGGCGAAATCGGAAATTTTCGAAAGGGTACCCGGCACAACATATATCTACTATTACGATAGAGTAAGATTCCTGAAAAGGAATAAAGTACAAAAGAGTTTGAAAACAAATAGAGAGATAGACAAAGACTCTATTAAGTGTAGGGGAACGAGAGCGGGCGTAAAGTCCCACAAAAAGAATATATTATTAGGTACTAATAAGCATAAATGCGGTCTGTAAATCGTTCTAACAATTATTAGATTCTAGATAAATTCTTCATAGACGGAAGCCGGCAGTAATTGGGTTATACGGACCCTTCGCCACTAGTAGGATATATTTTATATCCGCCCTGATAGTGACCACCGAACACGAGGTGTTAGTTTTATTTTTTATTTTTTTACATAGATGGCGCTAGCGTCGTATAAATGGCGCTATAGATCGTTCTCATACTCTTTCAAAATTTTGCTGGTTCCGGTTGACCTTTCTTTTTTTAGGTTTCTCAGAAGTGGTGCATTAAAACTACCGCCCAGCCATCGTGGGGTTATATTGGGATCGCCATGCCTCTTACGACTCTTATCAATATTATCTGTCTACATTGATAGGTGGAGTCAAAATAACATTTTAGTACTTTACTATCAAACCAGATAAATTTTCGTGGACCATCGCTTATGAATTGTGGACTTCCAATTTTTGGTCATGCCAACGTAGACCCCCATCAAGCCTCCCATGGACCCCCGGGGTCCACCTGGACCACTTTGCGAATCAATGGTCTACGTGATCAAAGACAAATCCAAACCGCTTGCAATGGCGATCCACAGCAAATAAACCGAACGGCAGCACCGTCGTAATTTGTTGACACGATCGACCGAAATGTGGTTATACAGAATGTATTGCCGCGATAAATATTAGATACATAATAAAGCGTGAGTCATTAATACAATAATTTGTGCAATAACGTGCCGGTAGCTGCTTTTTACATTAGAACGTAGTATAGTTTTTGTAGTTTTGTATTAAGGACGTGGCATCTAAGTAAAAGTTGATGTCTCTCCTATTATAGAGTCCATCTGCGAAGCACCGCTGTTACTAGGCTTGTTATATGAGCTGTTACTAGGTCCAACATGTAAGCAGTCTATGTTTAAGTCAGTAGTTAAAGCACGCAAAGCCGTTGGTCCTTCTGATCTCTCTACGGTCATGTTGGATTGCCGTCTAATCGGACTATGAGTGAAAGAACAGAGAGTGAACGTGTGTTGCGCACACACTTGTACACTAATATATCTCCTGCGTACTTAGCTGATCTCTATTAACATTCGGAGAGTGTATGGCGCACACACTTGTGCATTATAATCTCCTGCGTACCCGGTTGATCTCCGTTAAGATGGCCGTCGTGGCCAAAATTCGATTAAGAAGATCAGGTCAGCCTCTAGTCATCTAGTAAACTTACAGTTGCTTAACCGAGCACCAGACCCTTTGTCAAATCTGTAGTGTTTTTATGATTTTTTACTGCAAGCTTGTGTCTCCAGAAAACATTGCAGCCAGTGTACTTAATTACACACAAGACATAACATCAATGTAATTATGACGATGTACTCTTGTGCTTTGTTTATTAGGTCAATTCCTTCATATGGCCACTGTTTATTAACAGTATTTCCGGGTAATGTATATCTCATTATTAAAAATATATTTTTCACTCTTCTACATATATTGAATACGTATAAACGATTCCTAAGTTTATATACAAGGAAATTGACTTAAGAGGTCAAGGTTCAGGATGGGTTAATGTCACATGTAACAAACCTTCTGCTGCCCTTTCGATTATTGTGAGTTCCGCAAAGGTAGAGCCGGATGTGAATATTCTATGCATTATGCAACTGGGGTCGGCAGGGTGTAGTCTTTCTTATTCACAGTGAGAAGTTATAGAATGATTTTGTTTTAGAAGGTTATTAGTATAGTTTTGTGTCCATACATGAGGTTTTCTATTTTAGAGGTAAGGTTATCTTCAGATAGTACTGATACGACGTGGAAAGCGACTCAGATATTTTTTAAAATTTCTGTAATTCATCGTCTCTCGTCTGAGATATAATTATATATATATATTATACAATTCTTGATACTTTGACATTTTTGGAAGAAAAATAATTAGAATTAAAGAGTTCTTGGTAGAGAAACTATCAAACATAATACTAGCGCGGCATTGGCTAGATCTTTCATATGTCTATTAGATTAAGATTTTAAGACTACTATCATGAGTAAATCATTCCTAAAACACTCTTTAGAGAGATCTCTCGGCTTATTTTTTTTATTATGATTATTTTTCAAAGACGATACCAGAGTTATTATAAATAAAACCATTATTTCTACAAATATATTTATATTACAGCACAGGTATTGAACCACGACTTATCGTTTTATAAACTCAAAACTCACTGCACCACGTCGGCTTTCATTGCATAGAATGGCAAACTCGATTTATCTGTTTAAGTTTTTATAACATCTTTGATGTGTCCACAAGCCGGTGAATGTAATTGAAATGACGGAAGCATTCTATGGTGTTTTATGGGACTAGTTTATTGATTACTGACTTATGGAATTAACACAAGATGGTAAAAACTACAGAATAATATTAAAAAATTCTTTAGAGTTTGTCCTTACTTATTTTTAGTCCACAGCATTGACTTATAATACGACTATGATGTATCAAAAGAGTACTTGACTAATTTTTATTTATTAATTTTATAAAATATGTATGTCATATAAATTCTAAAACAGAAGAAATCATTGAAATCTCGTGAAAAATATACAAGTTTCAAACCATTAAAATTAGGGAGTAGGGGTGAGTGTCAAAAATCACAAAAGCGGCGAAATACTTACATGTGACGTCATCGGGAATTTTAATGCGCGCGAAAGAGAGATGGAGCGATATCCCCACTTCGCACCCACTCTTGCACATAGCAATATTTGAAATATGAAATTTCTCAAATATTGCTATGTGCAGCATTTCTTATCAAATTTTGTTACATAATATCAAACATCGTCAAACACCTTATAAGGTCGCACCATTCTAATTATATTCAAATCCTGGTCAACTTTGTCAAATATTTTACCCATCATAATATGTAGAGCGTCAACTGGTCAGTTTGGCAACAAAAAACTATAAATAAAACAATTTAAGATAGTACTAAAATTAAAATTGCAGATGTGCGAGGTCATTCTGGTATCACGTGATCAGGACCAAGTCTTTGCGTAACTCTGCCACCTGTCCGAGATCTACTGTTTTATGTAATAGTTGTATTTTAGGCATATGTAACTATTAATAGATAATCAATAGACCAGGTCTGCGGTAGGCGAAGACCATTCTGAGAAGGTACCGTTAGTCCATGAAGCCAAGCAGTAATGGCAAAGCATTGATGTGTTCTAATTTCAAAAATGTTGTAGGCAATTTACATACTGGATACTGTAAATTATTTATGTATGCAAATATTTAGTATTTTGAATTTCGAAAATGGCTTCAACTAGACTCAAAGTTCTAAAAGCATTGGCATTATTGTAAGAAATTTATCAAGTACCTAATTCTAATATTCATTGTGAGTAATCCGGTATAAAAGACTAAATTTCTACTGAATAATACGTGGTACTTTTTTCTAGAAAGTAAAGACTCTTAATAGTGTTAAAAGGAATAAAACGCTTATTCAGGCAACGATTTCTTTTTAAATTGTGGGTAGCTGTTATATGTTCACATGGCACATGGAGCAACACAATCGTTTCTATACGAATAAGGTCCGTATGAAGATGAAAAAGTTTCGCCAACGGACTTGACTAATAAATCAGTCCCGCCAAAAATATAACAATCGGTCTATAGATCCAAATTCAAAACAATGAGATGCTCTAGTTAATTTGAAACAAAATCATACAGCGAGAGGCGATTCATGTTACTCGAAAGGTTCTTCAAGGTCGGACAACTTTGTTTATGTAATTATTGGTTTAGTATTAGGGAGGATGCAGACATTAAATTATTTTTTCGATTTTCTCGCGGTTTTTATATTTTAATTTTTTTCCCGACGTTTCGAAGACTTTGCAGCCTTCATGGTCACGGGGCGGACAAGGATGTAGACCTTATGTTCCTTTGTACCAGGTTTTGCTCGAGGCGCTGTTCATTTTTAAAAAATAGGGTAGGTATGTAGGTTTTGGTACATTCTTCATCTTAAGGTTAAAAAAATTTGGTATATAAGTTTTGTTTATGATTTAATTATATCATATTCGTTCTTCATGGGGTATATATGCGATAAATGTTTTTAAGGGAACTACTTAATACTAATTGTGACACTAACCACTCAAAATAAACATCTTATTCCAAGCAACAAATTAAATACACTCGCGTCTTTTTATCCCCGAAGAGTAGGCAGAGCGCAACTGGTACACTTTCCACCTTGTCATATTTCGTCCCATGATGTTATAGGGCGCGAGGCTATTGCCATATCTGGCACAAATTCCAGACTCCAATCTAATACTGAGTAGAAAAACCCAATATCACTGGCCGACCCGGAAATCGAACCCGAGACCTCTACACTTCACTCGTAATAGAACTAAGACATTAAGGCAGTCGAGCATAAACTATAACCGTAACTACATACATAAAGAAGTATTAACTGGTATGTAATTGTGTGAGAAAATGTTTTTACAAGTCGATATGTATAAATTGCTTCATGCTATTAAACGGGTACTCTGTTTATGAGCTAGTACCTTGTATGTTTGTATATGTTGAGGTATGGATGGTTGCTGGTTGCCTCATTAGATTAGTCTAGTCAGAGGCTATTGTGTGGTTCATAAATAATTCAGCACTATCTGGTAATATGAACTTATTGCAGGTAACAAAATAGGGTTTCACTGCTCTAATAAAACATTATAATCTGTACAGAAAACTTGAAAATAATTCAAAACAGGGATGTTTTATATCTTGATATCTTGTTGATGTCACTCTGTACCGCTCTCAAGTGCGATATAATTTGAGACGCTGTCAAATGAAGGTGAGCATCTTAGGATAGCCGCTATTTAATAAACCTATATTAACATGACCTTAAATGATATTTCAAGTCACTGTGTGACGGATTTTGACAGGTTACTTTGTTAACGTAACAGCGCCGACTCAGCTGAGGTCAAGATGTTAAATAATAGTTTAACTTAAGTTTATGAAATAGTTGAAAATATCAAAGTCTACTTGAAATTTAGTCAAAGATGAGGTTAATTAATTCAGCCCAAAGTTCCTAATATTTGATCTGACAGGTTCGGTAACGAGCGAAAAACTCCCTGGAAACAATATCCCATTTTCTCAATGAATATCTGTTTTGGCCTGACTTGAGACCCAGAACCTAATATGGGACTAAATCCCTCCTCAAAATCCACCAATTTATTCAAATATCGAGTCAAAACCCACTCTATTAATGTACAACGCAAGCGCAATCGTGAGGCATAGTTAACAAGTAATAAAAAGCAATTTAATTGTCGGTCGCGCGCCGTGTTACGCTAGCAGGCAAATATCAAGTGAACGAGAAACGTAATAAGTAATGTGTAAGTGTGTGTAAGTCGATGTAAATATTTAAGCGTACACCAGTGTGTAAAAATTAGCGTTTTTCTGGAATGTTAGTTTTAATCTCAATGCTAAAAAATGTAAATCTGACAACTGAACCCCCCAACTTAAAGTAACAGATTAGTTTTGGCGATACTTGCACTAGATTGAGATCAATTTTTAGAACCGCCATCATCAACCTCTTCAGCCACATAAGTCCACTGCTAGACATAGGCCTCCTCCAAAGATTTCCAGACGGACCTTTTGAAAGCGACCTGATCCAAATCAAACCGTAATAGTAACAAATGGGATAGTGTCCACCTACAGATAAAGCTTTTTTTATATGCTATCTGGGCAGATACAGAATCATACCACCAGCAATACTAGTAAAATTATAATCGTCATCCATCGTATATTGTAAACTGATCGTAGCCTCTTTCCTAACGTGAAGTAATTAAAAAATAGTCGCTGAAGGTCGGCAAAATTTAAACATAGTAACCCAGTTTATAACGTTACGTACCGAATTGCAAAATTTCGATGATTAAATACGACTTAAGCTGGCATTGATCTGAATAGAGCAAATAATAAAAATGTAGAAGAAAATACAGCAGTCGATATCGTTGGCCGACAATTATGAGACCTTGCCGTTGAATGGATATTGTGGTACCGTTAAAGAAACGGATCCAATAATGTTACAAAAACTAGTAAGAACTGTACCAAGGTAAACATACTTAGGTTTGTGTATGTAGAATAAATTAAACATAGTCGTTAAAGGTGATAAAACATTAGCAAATAGTTACCGAGTTAAATGTGAAGTGTTGTTTTAAGCTTAGTTAATTTATATACAATAAAATGTTTTTATTTGGTAGGCAAAATCCATTTGTTTGTACATTTATAAAATTTGTTGTAACTGTTGTCAAAAAGCGGCGATGGTCTAGTTGGATGTGGAACCGACTGCCGAGACGAATGTCTGTAGGTTCAAATCCCAAGGGCACACAACTCTAACTTTTCTAAAATGATGTGTATATTCCATGTGAATTATCGCTCTCTTTCGGTACTAGAAAACATCGTGAGGAAACCTGTACACCTGAAAGGTTCTCAAAAGGAATTTTGAGGGTGTGTGAAGTCTACCAATCCACACTAGGCCAGCGTGGTGGACTAAGGCGTAATCTCTTTCAGTAGTAGTGGAGGTCCTTGCCCAGAAGTGGGACAGTATATAATACAAAGCTGATATTATATTATATAACTGTTGTCTATCTTATTTATGTTTATTTTAATATTCGATCTTGCAAATGAATAATATTTTCTACGGCTTCTCTTAGCAATGATCGTAGTTTCACTTCATTATCAATAACGATCTATTTCTTATAACCGATTTTCATTTGATTGCATAGAATTATGTAGTCGTAATATGAAAACAGTGCATCAAGCAATACGAATTACAGTCAACAACAATTTAGTTTTCATCGGTCTATTATTTAGGTTCATTATTAATTGCGTTTTGAAAATAATAGAGCAATACGTTTGCTTATATATTTCAATAAACATCGATTTATAGACAAAAACATCTAATACTTGTTCAATATCAATATGGCGTGATCAATATTAGCATCCAATTGGTGAATAACGGCATTATTGGCTTGATAGAGACGTCTATTGAGTAGAAACACTCGTAAAACCTGTTGGAACCGCGAGGAAGTTGGAGCGGACATTTGCAATAAAATATAATCGTTCATCCTTGCATGGGGCGGAGTAACGGTCACTTGTGACGGCATATGCATCATAGCGATTGTGATCTTTGGTTTTGTATCCTATCTTTATATGATTAAAGTTTTTTTTTTCATTATCTAAATTGCTCATTAATCTCAAAAGATTTATGAGCAATTTTGATAATAAAAAGATTATTTTTATTAACAAAATAAAAAAACTCTTTTCTACAGATAGAAAAGTTTATTTTTGTATATAGTAAATAAAGGAATCTATTTGATAGTCTTTATAATTTTAGGCTTAGCAGGGCCCTTATTCTCTATCCCGCACGTTATTTTAACAGTGCGTAACAAGCACGTAACACAACGCATCATGTTTAGGTCTATAGAAATTTGACTTACAGAATACCATTCCACGCACATTTCTCGAAGATAACATGACACGGCCGCGTTACGCGTTTATACTATCATACAGAATAAGGGCCCAGGTTTAACGACAAAAGTTAGGATTTTTTTTTTCAAACATTATTCCATATTCAAAACGCAGGAACTTCAGTCAAACTAGTTAATTCATTTCTTAATTAAGACATAAATAAACTTCGTCTTTTGATTTATGCCAAGTGGGTTATGCAGTTCTTTCTGAAAGATTTATTGTGTACAATTATAACTTTTCACCGGCACGCCAACACAATATCAATATTTATATAACGTCATGCTGCAACGTGTTAAATCGGTCGATTACCAAAAACAATTCCACACCGGAACTTATATCGTGAATCAAATTATAAATTGTAATAAAATTTGTCACGTAACGGACTTGAATCGACCAGTTTGGGAAAGATAAAGTTTAAATATGTGATATAATTACTTTGTTACGTAACCTAACGGTTCACTTTATTCATGACGTCACATTAGTTGGCTATGACAGCTGTCAAAGTGACAGCATTGTCAGTTTGGCAGCGATTGCGCAACGCCGCAGTGCAACGTAAAGGGAGATAATTATCTGAATGGAGGCCGAGTGGTAAAAATAGTGTGCTATGTTTAAAACTGCTCTCAATGTGGGGGTGCCGCAAATGTCTTATGCTTTCTTTGCATTTCTATAATGATTGTATCTCAGAGTAAAAAAAAAATACTAATATAATTGGATGGATCATAATGAGAAAAATTATTTATTTATTAGTCTTCATACGTATATGGGCGAAGGAAACCTGCATCATACAGCTTTAAAAACAACAGTAAAATAAATGCAGGCTGTACATCATAAAGATCTTGATACGAGGAAACGAAATGGCATAACTACGAGCGCATTACTAAATTTGGAACGAATCTCTTTTGTTTATAGTTGCCAAATGGTGAGCATTTTAACTCGAATGGAGTTTTTATGAAGTTGGTTCCTTTTGTATCTGGTTGTGCAACACTGCCACAGTTAATAAATATGTAACGATAAAATGAAACTGTACTTGGTCCTTTTGTTGAGAGCCTCATTGGCGCAGCGTATAATGAGTTGGCTGTAAAACAAGCCAGGAGTTTGGGCACAAATTCCAGACCCGGGATTCGAATCCAGGACCAATGCGGCCGTAACGCGCAGTACAACTACACCACCGAGGCAGTCCTTTGATCGATCTGGAATCTTATCGAGACAGAATCCCTAATCCCTGATAGGCATAACACAAGATTTCTAATCACACAGATATCACATACAAACGTTTTAGCATCTCAATTGTATATTTTCTAACATTCTATTCCATTTAATTCTGAGCATTGTTTGAGACATTTCTATTCATATAAACACAAAGAACTAACCTGCACACATTGCTTTCAACGTAATGGGATTTTCTCCAAGTGATTTACGTTTAAAAGCAAGTGCAGTATGCAAATAGGTTTCATACAACGTGTTATTACCATGCTGAATATGTAAGCTGTGTCGTCATTCAGCAATTCTTGTTTGGCAAGGCAGATTTCAATTGTTTACGTACATCTCGAAATGTCTGCGAATGTGCTAGAAACCGGAATGCGTGGACATCAAAACGTGCTGATGTTTCGAAATTAATTAAATTGGTGTTGTTTATATGTGTTTAAACTTGTTCCATTGGCGATAGGCTTGCTTGTATATCATTGGGCGGAGACGCTATTTAAATGCACTTTAATAGTTACGACGACGAATAGACGTAAGCTTACGTTAGAAATGAAATACTTCGCTAATAGATAAAATTTATATGTATAAGTATCGAATTTTTTTATTTCGTTATTTAAAATCAAATAGCTTAACTTACTCACCAAGTATATGCAATAACGTCTATGGTCTAAAGTTATACTCATTTGTTTTTTATTGTACTGCAATGACAGTAAGACATTTAGATAAAGGTAATTTGACATTCAACGTATAATGTATTAACTGATAATAAATATTTATTAACTCAAACGGTAAATACTAAATCAATCGTAATAATTCCAAAACAAACATTCAAATAAACAGCCAACTTCGTTATGACTAACTGTCCTCAGTCAGACATAAAGCAGCTAATGATCAGACAAAGAAGATGCTAAACACCCAGTAAAGTCTAGGGAGAAAATAGCAAGTCCTGATGTGGCAGTGCGTGGGCGTCCCGTGGGTGAACCGGCCCGGGTCAAGTACACTGTTTACCGCCTGTTCGTGTCGCAAACGCGGAAGATCAATATATACTTGCCCTAATTAATAATTGTCATAAAGCCTTTATTCTCTTCATTGAAACACTAGACTATGAGTATTTTAATCCAATGTTTACGTTAAATAATTGAAACATAAAAAAAGGTTGGAATACATTCCTTTTTCAAAATTCAAACATGGTATGAGTAAGCCGAAGTACTGGCCAGACAGAAAATTGGCCGCGCACACCGCATTTCGATTATATAAAAAAAGAAAAAAAGTCAATACAAACTCACCAATCTCCCCCTCATTGTTGTTACTCGACGATACAGACGCATTCATTTCCGTATAATGTATTGAACACCGTTTCTTTATGGACACATCACTTACACACACATTATGTTCGTGAAACTAGTTAAGTCATCGTATTCTTACGAAATGCGCATTCCTATGCCCATCAGATACCATCATAACTTAAATTGTTTTTTAAGTGATTATACAGCTCGGTCTGTGGAATCATGTATTCTTTTATGAAAGTAATTATGGATTTTGTTTCTCAGATATATCTACTTTGAACTTACAACGGCATTTGAAACTATTATTAATTATTGTCATAATTGCCATAGAAACTTAGTCGAGTAAATAGCAATAATTGCTATTGTAAGAATTTACAAATGAAAGTTTAAACAAATATATGAATTAAAATGAATTTTGGTTCAAGGCAAATTCAAATTAGAAACACTAAATAAAAAAACAAAGATTTGCCAATTGCGAAAATAGTAGAATTGGACGTCGTGGCCGAGGGTAATGGAAACTAGACAGAATGCACAGTGATTGTGTTATCACATTTCAGTGTTGCAAATTGATTGCGAATTGAGTACTTTTTTTCTTCGAAAATTACAATCCGTACGATATGATAATAAAAAACTTGGCATTTAACTTATTTTTTAAGACCTTTCAACATTAAAAGTTATTAAGAAATCAAGGTTAAGATAGGTTTGATATTTGCAAAATCTACAGGAAAAAATCAACAAAAATCTTGTAATTCCAAGTAATAATAGACACAATTTTTATACCGAAATAGAAACAAACGTACAGATTATAAAAATTCCAACGTATTAATGCAAACATTCATAAAATGTTATATTAATACCAACAAAATAACTGTTAAAACAACACGCATTTCTAAATAAACTCATTCAATACTCGCGTGAAACACCAACATGAAAACGTAAACCACATTATGATTTGTTTTTGGTTTTGTGAACACAACTTGCATGGTTATTATTGAAAGATTTACTGAGGCTAAAACGCCTTTAAATACGGCTTACGGTACACATTTAGTAGTACAGTCTAAAGAGGATGACTAACAAAATGCCAACGCAATCAATGTATCTGAATAAGCGAAAGTGCTTTTGCAAAACAAAAGTTTTGATGACTAATTGCCGTTAGCTAATTGTCAAGAATGTTGTGATACTGCAACTATCTTCCTTTCTAAACGTGCTGTGTTGGTTCTTGGCAAAAATATCAAAGCAGCCATTGCATGAAGATTGTCTTTGTAAATTGTAAATTTAATTACTACTGGAAGACAGTAAACAAATTTATAGTCACGACTCCGGTAAAGCACTCACGAATTGACAAATACTACATGAAAACTGATGAAACTGATACAATTTCTAATAAAACTAATAATAGAACCAAAGTTGGACATTAAGCATGATGTAGCGGTAAACAAGATGAACTAGAATGGCCGGTCCGATACACCGTTAGTGTCTGACAAACATAATAATTAACGGATTAATCTCGTACCAACAATGGAGGAATCGTGACACGTGAACGAGTTACGGACGAAGCCGAAGTAACTAAAGTCGGTAATGGTAAATGCAGAACAGCGTGCATTTGTCAACGGAATTTGATTATGTAAAAATATTCAGCGAAAGTGTATTGATAAATTGTGGGTCGATTGATTATTAGAATCGGATTTTCTGTGTTTTGATTCGAGGCGGCTGTTTTGTGGTTTTGTTAAGAAATAGCGTTTGAACTAGTTACTTTGTTGGTTTGATCCAGTGAATGAAATAAAATCTCAAGCATATTCAGGATGTTGCAAACGATTTTATATTAGCACTTTAATGTAAATACCGTAAACCCTATAAAAGATGACAGCAGAAAAGTGACTCTACCAGTAATATGAGCGCAAGACTGCTGACCGTAAAGATTTATGTCTCAGCATCAGATTAGGCTTTCCACGTTGTCACCATGATTGCCGTGACTAGTGGCATGTGGAAGTGAAATTACTGGCCATGAGTGATGGAACCAGTCGTGGCCACTTTCCTAACTCATAACACGCCACGTGTGATCGATTCAGAACCATTAGTCTTTGAATATAGTGTAAAAATGAAATTTGATGATACGTTTACTTGGGATATTATTAACTTGTTATATTGCTTGTATTTGTAGATAATTGTATATTGGTTGTAACGTTTCGACAGGTCCGACTAGAAATCTTTGCGAGAGGCCTATGTTCAGCAGTGGAATTTATGTCGCTGATGATGACGATGATGATGATGATAAGGTAACGTTTCACCATAGACAACAAAATACCAAACGTTTGAATTTTATATTGCAATTTGTAGAAAGGCTCAAAAGTATTTAATGATATGGCCATTGGTCGTTGCAACTTTTTGTTAGTAATTATTTTGCAAATGACCATCAAAAATCAATTTTACATCTTAAATCAAAGAATATTGTTTTTTTTTTCTGGCAAATCAGAACAGTAATGTCACATATTGTTAAAGGGCTTGGCAAAGAGATTTCACTGCACCAGGGGTCAAGTAAAGTGCAGCCCGAGGAAATCGTTAACTGGCAATAATTATGAAAAATAACTCTAAAATAGCGTTAAAACATTACGAACACTAACATGATTATCTCAGCACCGACCTAAGGTTGGCTGATAGAGAATACCATTAACTCCGCCTGTATACTTTTATATATGAAGTGCTTGGTAAATAAATTGAAAAACAATTCGAGTGTCAATCATACTGATAATAAAGTTATTTTTTGGTAAGATCCACTCCTTAGTCAGTCGACGTAGGCATAAACTTGTTTTTCTGCTTGCATTGCATACATGGGCGCACGACATGACGTGCCAAAAAAGTAGGTGGATGCCGACTCGAGACTTTTTCAGATGTTCACGACAAGTTTTTGTATAGAAGTACATTTTTGTCAATGTTAAAACGATTATACGCGTTGGAACTTTCAATAAACGAACATCCAAAATAGATGTCCATACACTTCGCAGGTTTAAAGTGGTTTGATTTGTATCGTGCTGGAGCAAATCCCACGAGGCGTGGGACACATTGTATCCATGACGCCTTTCTATCATGACTTTTAACTAGTCGACATTAGGTTCCACATAGCCGCGATAAAAAATGACCCCATTACAAGCCATACAAAAATCAAAACAACATCGCTCTTTATTCCCCATTTACTTTACGTCTGAATGAAAACTACTTCCACAATACGATCATTGTGTACATAATGTCAAAATTTCCAAACTCCCCTTTTACTGGTGTATCTATGTGCCAAATGGTATCTTAATACATTCAACAGTTTCTGCATAAGAAACATCTTCACCAACTCTCACATTTATATTGATAAATTATTTAATATTTCCTTCTCCGTGTTCACTTCACATACAGCGCCCATTCCACTTTGTCTGTATAACAGTACATATTGTAACCTTGCGTGACATCAATTAGGTCCCTGGACGTGAGGCCCCTTCACAAAGCGGAACAAATCTACTTAATCCACCGACCTTCATACGATCCCGGCGTTAAAATTCCGGTAATACGATCTTCTATTCAGGTACCTTCAAAAGGGAGATATAAAGACCAGTCTATTGTGTATATTAGATGATATATCTGTTTTAAATTGACTTAGATAACTGTAGATAAAATTAATGAAAGTTACTCGTCAGTTTAATCACCACTGATTTTTTTATCGTAGCTCGTCAAATTGGCTTCCCTGCACCTAATGTTAAGCAAAGTGATGCCCAAGAAAGTGCCATATTGATCTTAAACCTACAAAACTAAACAAAAGAAACACAATACAAATTAAATACTCATGTAAAAGGTTTGCTAAATTTGATGTAGGTACAAAAGAACAAGCTAATTTACTTTTTGATTGAAACATTTTGAAAGTTAGGTCAAATCTAAAGTCAAATTACAAAGAGTTACGACAAATAGTTTCCAATTAGCCTCAGATGATGATTCATAGTAGATATATCTTAAGAACTCCTTTGTCTATCATGCGGACTGTTCGATATCGTTGTAAACATTTTATTTATTTTGAACTATATTGTAAGGAAACAAAGGGTATAAACTCACTAAATAGAGTATAATTGGAGGTTTTATCACTCGAGGCAATTTCTTCAACATTTTAATATGTATGTGAATTCTAACATTTCAACAAATGCCTATAATAAACTTTTATAGCACTTTCCTTTAGAAATCGACATCTTTTATAACCTTTTAGTGTTTCAAATAAAAATTCTATATGTGAACAACGCTTATCATAACTAGTTTCAAATTTATCATTTTATCAGTTGATTGTATAAATATAAACATGACCTAGATATATAGAGCAATGAATCTTAATAATGTTATTGTTTATCAATGGTCAATGTCACTCATTACAATAACGATATCAATCATTAATATATTTTGTGATACAAAAAAACGTACCAATATGGTACTGAAGTTGTTAAAAACATAGTTAAATTTTAAATTTGTTCCATCAACCTCCAACACCACATTTACCTGGTGGTGCTTAAATATACCATATTGTAAGTGTTATGATTTTATTTCATCGTACAGGAGCAACATTTCATGAAGGTGACAGGAATTGATCCTCCCAGGTCGTGGGACGTTTTTTGTAGATTCTAACCTTATTGGTTTGGGGCTAAATGTCTCAGAAGGAGTTTATGTTAGGTAGGCGGACAGGCCGAATTATATCTAAACATACGTGTGCACGCATCTGTTCATAATTCAGATCACCGATCACACAGTCAAGTAGGATAGAGGCAGGTAGCGGCAGATTACGTACGAGTTGTATTGAGCACCAAATACTGTCAATATCTTCGAGATTCAAGGTGAGGATCTGGCGACTAAGCAACAGGAACGAAATAATTTTCCAATTCCCACCTAATTTCAAGGGCATCAGGACTTCGACAGCGAAACTCAATTCTCAAATGAATTATCTGTTTGGCGAAAATTAAACCATGTTAACTTAGTATTCAGTTACTTGACACGTTTCTAAAATAAGCAAAACGCTGTCAGTTAGTCTGTTTGTTACTTTACCATTAAGCTAATTATCAGATTTTGTAGACAGGATGTGAAGTTGTCAAGACAATATAACTTGGGAGGTGGACTAACAACTTTCAGTAATACACTAGATGCTCTCACAATGGAATCAAGAGACATCGCTGGGACAAAACATAAATCAAAGATCCGGAATCCACACAATCCAATGACCAATGACGAACGAAGTCACGGGTAATTGACTAAGCAGTCCGTATAAGGACTTTCCACAATTAAGGAGCGGCTGTGATCTCACCAGATGACTTATAAACGTTCAAGTTAGAACGATGACCTGAACACACGGCGTCTTCTTCAAGGACAACCGGGCTTTGAACATGAAGATTTTTCAAACAATAAGACATTAAAATTAGTTTCGTGGTCATATTACGTACTAAAGATACGTGAAGTTAATTAACTCCTGAATGAAATGGAAGGTCGGCTTGTAAGATCTCTGTAAGGTATTATATTAGTAACAGAGTGATGTTATGTATGCATCATTTGGAATGGAAGGTTTTCTAAATGTCAGGGTGACATGTGGGTGAGTTACATAATTAGTAAATGCTTTTAAAAATTTACCGTTATTTTCAATAAACGATCCAAATCGTTTTTAATCTATCTCAAAATTGGACCAATCAGAACAAAGTTATTTTTGACATGCGTACAAATGACTTATTTCGATTGGTTCATTCTCAGAATCGGATCGAAGATTGAGATTGGGATCTATTGAGAATGGCTGTTAGACAAGCAAAGTTCTATTTTTGTTTAAAAATCAGCAATTTAAGATAATTGCGAGAGAACCCGCAAAACGATAAGCCGCCTCTAAATATACCAGTTTCACATTTAACAATTTTCTTACGCGGTTTAAAAAAGCAGCTAACCGCGGCGGCATAAAAAATGAAAAACTTTCACGATGCCACAGAGAGATCTCAACCGTTTATCATAATAATATGGGCCTGTGTAAACTGTTTGCGAGCTACCTCTTTTTCAAAAGTACATTGCGTGTGATATTTAAATAACTGCACTTTGAATGTAGAGTGTGGACGGAGTTTGCAAATCCTTTTTAAAGCAAATAGATCTTTAGTGCGATGCGTAGTTGGTAATGTCTGTTATTCGTTGCAACTGTTAGAAAAACGGGTTTTTGTACAGTCAGCCATAAAAATAGATGTACAAAAATCGTTTTATTCTTTACTAAAATAAACTTCAAAAAGTTTACTTTAAATAAGATAGAGAAAAAATCAATTAAAGTTAATGTGTACGAGAGTTTTGAAGTTTTTATTTTGTTTAGCTCCTTTAGGATACATTTAAAAAATGACTGAAAATAGGGCTTCTATTATTTTCTATCCTAGCCTCTGATTTATTACAATAGCTGAACATGTAAGCCGTTATGTTTACATATTCTTTCTTAATATTTGTTTTCTTTAAATTTATTTTAAGCTTCAACTAAACGGGTATATTCTTTATCAATAATAAAAAAATGCGTGACAATATCCAGAGATTTGTTTCGATTTAAATACATTCAAATAACATGTTTGCTGTTAATAACGTCATTGGAGTGTTCAGTGTCGTATATTTTTATTGAAGTAACCCTGAAACGCCAATGAAGGGTATTTGCGACCCACGCAGTTTCCCTCTCGTGTGTTTAAACAGAAACTTTCAATTTGCATTATGAACACAAGTATTCCTTTATTGTTTTTAGGTATATGTATGTATATGCATTTTGGGTAGGCGGTCAATGTTTTTCAAGTTGACGAAGTCGCGTGCAACACTTAAGTATTTAATTTATAAATAATTATACTCATTCTCGCAATATGTTTTGCAATATAATTAAATTCCTGATCTCAAGTATATACGGCAGTCGTCTATCGCCTAACTTTCAATATTCGATAACAATATTGCAGTATGAAGTAATAATTAACCGTAATAATAAAGTAACCTTATCTATAACATCTATACAGTAAAACGTGAATCGATCGGACATTATGGGCGAACAAAGAGAAATTTGTTACGCAAAAGCTTCTGTTACATCACGGCGCATTTACAAAAAGCCACTTCAATCGTGGGTCATTTGGACCGAAATGCTATTATTAGCGTTTCTACTGTGATCGTGATATGAAAGGATACGAATGTAGATAGGGTTATTGATATTTTATTACAATTGTTACTTGAACCATAATAAGAGTACGGAATTGTAATGAAATGTTGCAAGCTAATAAAATACTTTAAATTTTCAAGTTGGTAATTTTTTTTCTCGTTAAATGACAGTTGTGATTGGCTGAATAAACTCAGATTAATCTTGACCTATCCCTATTTTTGTCATTGGCGTACAGTGTTAAATAAACTTCTTAATAAAGATACCTACAATGCATTATACACTATACGCTGCGTATTCCATTGAAGTGACATTCAGTTCATAGAAATCCCATGACTGACGCGTCCATTCAACTGTCTTTCTATCTGACTCAACATATGCAAATTCAAAATCGTATTCTTTTTTCAAATTATTTAAAAGATTAAAAACTCTTTTATGGCTTTAGTTATTGCTAATATTAAGAAAAACAGTTTTTAAAATATAAAAAAAATAATACAATCGAATTTAGAACGTCCTCTTTTTTTTAAATCGCTTACTTATAGCCATATAACGTGTATTTAAAGAGTAGAACATATCACAGGTATCAATGTCAAAGATAATTGACAGTACGTATAACATAGGTTAATTGCATACGAGATAAAAATATCATTAAGGTCGTAGGTATAAACGCGGTTTTATGTTGGGTAAAAACCATCAATTATGATCACAAAATTGTAGATAATTATGGGCGATTTATTTTTTGTTGTTTTTGTTTACGAAACATTGAAACAAACGTCATATTTCCACGCTGTTGTTTTAGCAAAAAGTGACATATTAAAATAGTACGTAGAATTATTCCGCGAAATGATTTCGTGAATTGAATGCGGGAGATATTCCGAGCAAAAACTAGTCACAAATAATGTTAAAACATGTAAACGAATTTTTATTACTTATTAAAAAATTTACATATGATTTTATTTACGGTAATGAAAACATTTTAAAAGCGACTATTTTCGAGGAAATTGCGTTTCGCGTTCACAGCTGTCAGATATAAACAAACTGCGCACACCGTCCTCAACTACCAAGGCCGTAAATTTGTCCAAACATTTGCTCAAATAACATTACCATTCGCATAAAATTACCGCAACAATTTACACATTGATAAGCGTAAGTGGAATCACTCGTGCGCATCCCGCCCAGTTTTCCTTAAAACAATTACCAATAAATAAAATACTATATCGATGATCACTGAATCTATATCACAAAACAAACACTTAATGCGCGTAACCGTAACGCAAACGCGCAAGTTTGCGACATGAATCGCTTCGAAACGCGTCCGACCGCGCGCCGTTCAGCTGTTATACTGCTCAAACTACCTTGTACGATAAAAATAAAGCGCTCGAAGCGAACCGGCTCGTACGAATCACTGTACGGATAAATCCTTATATTAATCTTAAGCGCTGCAGCTGTGATATCACTGTAAAGGCACGAATATACGCGCGTTTAAAGTCTGAAATCGATGTATTTTCAGCTTTGAGACGATCTATTGTAATAAGCAAACAAAAGGCTGAGGTCATGCTGCGACCCGTCTTGCATTGACGTAAGGAGACGAATGGCATTATGGTTATGTATACTTAGTATGTATGAAACATTAATCACTTTACAGCGTATTTTTGCAGAACGCGGAGAGCAAGTCGCTCGCCTGACAGAACGATTCGACACGACAGCCCACCAAGTAGACATGTATATACAGTGAAAACCGGCTAAAACGACATTGAAGGGATCACCCAATCTAGCCGCTTACTCAGATAGTCGCTATAAACTATACTTTTTTTTTTATAAATCTATTTGCAGCGACCTTGCCATTTAGTTGTGATAACCGATACGTCGCTTCAACAGATATTGTTATAAGAAGTTACTACTGTATTAGATTTTAAAATGCCCAATAACATAAGCAAATGTATTCCCTTAAATCCGATGCTCAACATTGTTTAAACACGGATGCTTGATGATAGAAATGCTCAAAGTGGTATACCAATCTAGGTAGACTCATAAGACCAAACATTCACTGCAACTTGGTAAATATCAGATCCATTCTTAGTAGCTACATATTCACATTGCAAATATGTATTATTTTCGCAAAAAGTAGAATAAACGTGTTTTTGAAATTTAAAAAAGCTTGCAATCACATAAAATTCAAATAAATTCAACTGTTTTTGCTTTTTCCTATTTGAGAATTGTTATCAATAGCTAATTAGCGGTGTGGTACTCTGTTCTTTGATATGGAGACAAATTAAATATATAGTTAGCATTTATTAGACAAAACATTGGCCCGTGCACATTATTACTATGTATTTAATTAATAGGTTCATTAAACTTAAAAGAATGAAGCTCATTTACTTTTATTAGTTACTTGTTTCCCATTAATCGATGTTCATTTGTTTAAAATTGGCAAATAATTTATTTATGTATTTACAATAAATACGATGAATAGTATCTAATTGACATAATGCTTTGATTAACAACATTTTATTAACAATGCTTATAAATGTACTTATTCTTGGAAAGTTAATATTTTATTTACCCGAAGAATGACAATCATATTATCCTTTATTACTATCACTAACATAAACACTGTCATAGTGTCATAGTTAAAACCTAAATTTACACTTTTACTATTTACTTTATGATTATTTTATAAACATTAAATTAATTTTACAACCTTGACATGAGTCCTTTCGCATATTACTTTTTTACACTTGTCTCAAAAGATTAGTATTCTCACCGTAAAACTATGAATAGACGATGCACCTAATGCATTCGATTTTCAATCAAATAGTTCAATCAACTCAATGAATAACGAATGCATGTCCTTTTTTAACACTGATTCACAAAAGCCCGACTTAGCGGTGTTTCATTATGTGTCCGCCATAGTAATCGGTTTGCGTTTAAGGGCGTGCGCATGCGCAGAATGTGTTCCACGTAATTACTCCATGTTTAGATATGAGTTATCACACCGCAACTAGAGCTGTACGTGATTGGACCGTGAAATCAAGTGAAGTTATGTTTTCTTCGATTGTTGCAACCTGCAATATCTCTATTAGTCAATGAGATAGTAAGTAATCGATTACTGTTAACACTTGTCGTGTTTATTGGATGCAAGTTTTTATTTATACATTTAAACAATTCTGTCACGTGACTTAAAATGGTTGGAAATATTAGTGAGAAGTCTTTAAAACACAGGAACTTCTGAGGATGCATGTCATAAACTCATAAGGTCTTATTTACCTATACGGCCATTAAAGCCATCCTTCGATTAGAACGCCCGTGAATCCCAAAAGACGGATATACCCTCGTAGACGGAATAAAGCCCGTGACCTTACTATTATTTGTTTCAATAAAAATTTTTGTACTTTCGCGTAATACCGATGCAGTATTACATTTTTAAAAAGCTTCGCTTCTCTTTTGTATCTGTGTATTTATTAATATTCTAATACTATTATTAGATCTAGATTCAGTATCAAGTGTGTAATTCGAGAAAATAGTAACCGCAAGTAATGTTATAAATCTTCGGTAATGAAGTACATCATACGGGAAGCCCGCATGTCATTGGAATAATTACTGTACTGTTTGCAATTTATGTTCAACGGAGCGTTCCATATCTACGTTAAACAGAAATGTAAAATTTGCAGATTTGAAGTATATGTTCAAAATTTTTAATCTTACAAAATCTTTTTGTGACTAGTACAGATTTACAGATTTAAAGCATTCATTTAAGGAGGAAAAATGTGTAACTTTATAAATTTTTTGGTGAATCTTTGAGAACAAAAAAAAAAATACATAGAAATGTTACTTAAGATTTCCAGGTTAAAAATATGTTGTGGCTCGTTCCTTATGAAACCATTAAACTACGATAACGCTTGTACAAACATCGACTATCTTTACGACAAGTAGATAATCGTAGAAAATTACGAAATCAACTATATTTCTTAAGTGGTATTTGCTACATTCTAGTAAAATCTACTGGTAAATAAAATGGGTTGTTAATATGAATTGAAGTGATAACTTTTGGATAGTATTGATAAATAGTTCCTTAATTATGTTACTTTGTAACATTTCTATCTTCATCAAGTCACTAGCTGGTATAAAAATTAGACTTATACTATATTTTAATCCAAATATTTGTATATAATACCTAGGTAGAGCCCCGTCTCGGGAAGGATAGCACCTTAGAATAAGTATTTACTTAGTTGGTCTCCTGTGTTTTTCATGGACTGCAGTCGACCTTATTTGGACTTCCATTTTTTCAATTTAAAGGTACTGTCGGCTACAAAAGTAGGAGAACAAATTCAAAATTTCAAATCGCCTTTTAAACTTTCGTGTTCGACATATATAAATATGCGTTTTTTATTCACTGAAATAAACTTCGAAGAGTTTTCTTTATTTTCGATAAAGAAAGAAGAATATTTCGATTGAAATCAATCGGTTTTGCCGTACTACTAATGGTGAGTAGCATCGCTTCTCTCGTTTTTCTTTTCTCTATTCTTAAAAATCGTTAGAGTACAGACAAATCCTTTGGTATGGTTAGGTTTTTAATGACTCTAGATAATTAAATTGTCTATCAGATGCCCTACTTATTTCCTATACCATAAAATCGGTTCTGTTTAATCACAATGCTTTAGATCTTGGCGCCAATGCCAAAGAATGCATCCGCCATTTTGTATTAAATAATGGTGATTGCGTTTTATTATTGCATGGAAAAAAACTATTACTCGAAAACAATTATGTTGAAAAAGGTTTAATAGTGTTAGGATTTTTTTTAAAAGCATTTTAAAAGTTTTTTCGTATCCACGATGTGTTGCAAGATTTCATTATTACTTTATCGTCATATCTAATGTTACATGAAATATTAAGGCTTTTGTACAGTATAAATATATTACTACAAATATTTAAAGTCTTAAATGATTTAATACAAGCATATCGCTGGCTCACTATAGAAGCTCGTATGTTAATTTGTTTTTCATGTTGGAAAAATTAGATTTAATATTTCTATATTTATTAAAAAATAGAGAAGACGATTCACGGTTCCCCCTTTATCGATCTTTCGGGATTATTGGATATTTTTAAAGAAAATAGCAAAGAATCATATTATATATTATAATCTAATTTGTCCAAAAAATATAACAATGAACCTTGTAATAATGAGCCAGCGATATTTAAAATGTATTATGGAGAATAAAACAGTGACATCCTTTTTCTATCAATATAAAAAGACATTGAAAAATAACTTACTCTTGCGCAACGCAAAAGGCTTCCTAAAGTCTTGGACTATCACCAAAACTTTGCCGAACACAACCATTTTCACACAACCAAAGCCTTCAAACAACTATATTGCACTGACTTAGAACATTTTACTGATTTTCAAGTTTACTTAGCCTGATGTCATCAGTACGTGGATGAGATGTCTAATAAAAATGTACACTATTATCATTATCAATTCACAAGTTTATTATGATGCTTGCATATATGGTTAGAATGCATCATCTCTAATTTAAACAAGCATGCTTGTGTACACGAGAGTTAGGTAATGTCAAGGTTGTGCAATTGGGTATTTGATTTTAACTTGTTTTAAAATACCGAGACTTAATGATTGAAAACATGTTATTTTCTATGTTTTTATATGATGAAAAATGCTTTAATACTGTTTATATAGTTTATAAGAGTGCTTTCGTATCTCTTGTTGGAATTACTTGTTTTGAAATATTTATATGTATAAATAACATTAAATTAAATTTGAAAGATATTTCTTTGAACTTCGCAAGGTATAAAAGTAAAGCGAAGGTAGAATCACAATATGTCCTATTTACCCCGATTCCCGACGTATACAATACTTGAATGAAAACCAACTAGTCTAAATCTAATTAACTATAAAGAGTGCACAGCCTTTTAGTTGACCTCATTTGAGGCAATATAAACTCTACCTCGCATATTTTAATGGTGCTTTTACAATGCGGTTGATCTCTACATGTTAACTTACATACGCTATATAAATAATTATGTACCGAGTATAATCTCTAACTTATACTTGGCCGCTATTTATTTTGTATGTGGATTTTAGAGTTATCTTAAAGGGTCATCTACACTCTATTAAAACCCTTATTATGCTAAAAATAACATTCATAATCTTGCGTACAAGCAAAGGGTAGCAAATACAACAAGAAAATGATTCAACATTAACTTGATATATTTAGAAAGTATATTTTTAAAACATCTATTTGAAAACACACGGGTATTTCTTTTGTATGAAAAAGAAAGTTAAGGTCCTCCCTCGTGCAAACGACCTTGAGTAATCGCTTCATACATTTATGGCATGGGGATAGTGACATCGGGTGGGAAATATGCTAAAATTAACGAATAATTGGTTTAAAAACTCTTTTTGAGAATTTGAACGTACCAAAATGTTCATTATTAAATTGTCAATCTAATAGTTTTGGTTGCAATTTAATATGATGCTCGGAACAAACAATTTAAGTGGGATTTTCTTTTTGTTTATTTTTTTTTTCTATATTTATTATAAATTTTGAATAGATAGCTTCTAAAAATATGGTTAGGTTATTTTGTTGAAGGGAGCACCTTAAATAGCCATCCGGTCGATTCTGAGTGTTTTAAACTACGCTTTTAAGATAAGGGCATTTGTGTTAGACTGTTTTTAACTCACAACGTTTTTGTACTAAGTATATTAGAGATACAATACATATACTTAGATAAGGGCGAGTTTCAATTCAATCGTGTTATTATTCGTAAGAAGCATTTATTTAAATCGTATGAGTCAGAAGAATGCTCCAAAAAAATTACGTTTACTCTTTACAAAGGCAAGTTATGGGTAGCCACTTACATTCTTAAATCAATTCATCAATGACAATGCAGTTAGAAATTGAACAACTATCAAGATGCCTTAGGCAGCTGACAACACCTTTGAAATTATTGTTATTTATTTAGAAGACAATTGTATTTGTAATACTATTTCTTACTGTATAAGTCATCTATCCATCTAGAAAATTGAAAATAAGTAGTTATGCGCCTTATTCCGTCTACGGGGGCTAAACCGTCTTTTTACAATCAGGGGCTTGTTACTCTAATGTTAGTTTTCATAGCCGTATAGGTAAATAAGGGATATTTTTACTCTTTACCCGTATGCCTATAAAATGTGTCCTTCGATTAAAACACCCGTAATTGCAAAAAGACGGATATACCCACATAGACGGAATAGGGCACCCTGACTATACCTACCTACTAAAAACTATAGATTTATCTACATAGTAACATACATCAAACATTTCGTTGTCCAATTTGACCTTAATTTGCAATAATAACTTGAGTTTTATTACATCTAATTCTCAATTTATCATGGCACCCATCAAATCTAGTGCTAATTGAAGTCATGTACGGTCGGCAAAAACATCGGTATCGTTAGTTTAGAAGCCGAGACGGTTCCGCTTTCGTTGGCAGAAATAGCCGGAGGCGACGGGCGATCGCGCGCCGTGTCACCGCTTCCGGGATTAGCCGCCAGGGTTGCCACTTGCCAGTTATCACATTACAATTTTTAATGGCTGAATAGTGTATTAAATGTAAATGGTTGTATTATTTGATAAATACCTATAAAAGAATAAGCAATGAATTACTGCAAAAAAATTTACTTTTATTTTCATATTTTATGCAACTATAAAGTCATTGATGTATTTCTTGACGCTTTAGAACCGAGATGTATGTCAAATTGGTGTCATTAAATAGTTTGATTGCAAATAAAGTTTCGTATTGAAAACTTGAGAGGTTTTTTGTCTTCGAGTTCAAAACAAAGCTTACCATGCACTATTTTATTCTGAACGCATTCAACTCACAAGATGGTTTAAATAAATGGCGCGTGACATGGCAATGTATGCTGAATACGCATGGGGATAAGTGAATTAGCACTCGTACGTGTTAGAAATTACAATCAGAGGCCTGGCTAGTGCAATAAAGAAATAAACATGTCATGAAATTAGTACCTTTGATTTATAAATACAAGATTGGTAAGATAAGAAACTATTTAATGTTGAAGATTTTATAAATTTATGTTATGCTTTGTCCAAAATATAATCTGTAGATATTGTCTCCTCTCTATTTGTTATATTTACTTCATAAGAGCTTATTACATCATTAAAAAACATGACAGTTGACAATCAAGTTTAGCTACATCTGTATTTATATAACTACTAACTTTTTCCCGCAGCTCCGCCCGCGTGAGAAAGTTTTCCAGGATAAAAGTCTCGCTTTGTATTTACCCGTGATGAAATGGAGCTTCAAACCTATCAATAAATCGTTGAAAACTGTATTAAATTCCGTGCAATAGTGCGTGATGCAAGTAGAGGTGTACATACAGACAATAAAAACTGTTGTTTTGGCTTCTGTTGCTCTAATTAGGACCCCTATACTAGTTTTTCTGCAATATGTATAACGTACAGTTAATATATAATTTGTGCCAACCCTAAACTACGCATATGGAAGGGGACCGACAAAATCAAACGACAGGGGAGTGCACCGAGTTGATAGTCTGGCCGCTATAAAAATAATAACACTTCAAAGGGAACGACTCGAAGAATCAGGGCCCTTATTCTGTATGGTAGTGTAAACGCGTAACGCGGCCGTGTCATGTTATCTTCGAGAAATGTGCGTGGAATGGTTTTCTGTATGCCAAATTTCTATAGTCCTAAACATGATGCGTTGTGTTACGTGCTTGTTACGCACTGTCAAAATAACGTGCGGGATAGAGAATAAGGCCCCAGTAACATTCAACTGAAATATTCTAACATGTTATATGTGACTGAGTGTTGTACTGAATGTGAACTTAATGATATCCCTTTGGGAATAGTCAACTGATAATATATTCCCTTAACTATAACGTTACGAATGGGTTTTTAAAAGATTCATAAATTAATTGATTACTTATTCGCAATATGGGAACACGTATTACATATTTGCTATATTTACCCAGCTGAATATATTTTAACAAATGTTTTCATATCTGGAGCAAAAAACTCGCTTAGTTATACGAAACCCAAAAACGTTAATTAAAGTCGAGCAGAAATCAAGTTCATGGAAAGAACATTGCTTATAATGAATAACCTCAAAATACAATTAACTTCGCGAAACCGGTTGAAAATAACTACACAACTAAAAAAAACTGCATCTCTTTAAATCATGTCCAGAATTCAAGTGCACAACAAAAAAAAGAAAGAAAATGTGAAGTGCGTGTCGGAGATTATTTTGAGTTCCGTAGATATTTTTTTTTGTTTTTTGCGTAATAATTTGCATGGAATTCTTTATCGGTATACCACGTAAAGTAACTTGGTTAACTAAGGATAACAAGATTTTTATTTTCTGAGAGCGGTTTTAAGATCTACTCAGATTCAACCTTATACTTAATCCTTATTACAGACTGACTTCATATAAGGGAAACCGCAAGTTCTTGACATCGACTTACCGAAAGAAAAGGACGGCGAAGGCTGCTTTACAAACAGATCCCTAAAATCTCAACCAAATTGCCAGCCTTGATCTCAAGATTGCGTAAAGCTGGCAAACCGGTCGACACACGAGCAAAACCGCAACACCGGCCGGCCGCCGACCGCGCGACGCCCGTATTTTTGCATGAAACCAGACACGACCCGCCGTCGCGTGGTTAATGCAATTGCATTGCTTTTGGTATTTTTTTCAGGTCACGTAACTGTTTTGTGAATATATTTTATTACTGAATA
This sequence comes from Manduca sexta, assembly GCF_014839805.1. Taxonomy (NCBI): domain Eukaryota; kingdom Metazoa; phylum Arthropoda; class Insecta; order Lepidoptera; family Sphingidae; genus Manduca; species Manduca sexta. The sequence continues at coordinate 3,622,684 of NC_051120.1, read as the reverse complement.
ATGAGCTGGAAATTTTAAGTGTAAGTTTTGTTAATTGAAGATTTTGAGTGTATGTAAATATGATTGACAAGATTGTCTATTTCTTTTTATAAAAAAACTAGCTTTTGCTCGCGGCTCCGCCCGCGTTATACAGTTTTTCAGGCTAAAGTTTTCCGTTATAAAAGTAGTAGTTTCCCGGGAGCCTCTCAAACTGTCTCCATACCAAATTTCATCTTAATACGTTGGGTAGTTTTTGAGTTTAACACGTTCAGGCAGACAGATGCAGCGGGGGACTTTGTTTTATAATATATTTTTTTAGAACTTTTTAAGAGGAATAATCCCGTCATACATCATTGTTGCATAACTTTAACCGTTTACGCAGCGCACGCAACGGAAGCTCTCAAAACTAATAATTTTTCCCCGTTTTTGCAACATGTTTCATTGCTGCTCCGCTCCTATTGGTCATAGCGAGATGATATATAGCCTATAATACTCCGGGATCAAAGGGCTATCCAACACAAAAATATTTTTTCAGTTCAAACCGGTAGTTCGTGAGATTAGCCATTACTGCTCCGCTCCTATTGGCCATAGCGTGATGATATATAGCCTATAGCGCTCCATAAATAAAGGGCTATCCAACACAAAACGAATTTTTCAGTTCAAACTGCTAGTTCCTGAGATTAGCCATTACTGCTCCGCTCCTATTGGTCATAGCGTGATGATATATAGCCTATAGCACTACACTAATAAAGAGCTATCCAACACAAAAATATTTTTTCAGTTCGAACCGGTAGTTCCTGAGATTAGTCATTACTGCTCCGCTCCTATTGGTCATAGCGTGATGATATATAGCCTATAGCACTCCACGAATAAAGGGCTATCCAACACAAAAGAATTTTTCAGTTTGGACCGGTAATTCCTGAGATTAGCCATTACTGCCCCGCTCCTATTGGGTATAGCGTGATGATATATAGCCTATAGCACTCCACGAACAAAGGGCTATCCAACGCAAAAAGAATTTTTCAATTTGGACTGGTAGTTCCTGAGATTAGCGCGTTCAAACAAACAAACAAACAAACAAACAAACAAACAAACAAACAAACAAACAAACAAACAAACTCTTCAGCTTTATATAATAGTATAGAAGTATAGATATATATCTATATATCCTATTTGTCTGATAAAACTCATAGGGCCTCATAGATCGTACTACTCAATAGCGTCCTTTATTTGATATATAGCTATGTTCGATTTTTTATATTATAGTATACACAATATAGTATAAAAACAAAATCTTTATGTGAGAATAGAATTAAAACTGTTTGAAAAATGAGGCATTCTAATTTCAAACTTTGACATGAGCAAAACTGTGGGTCGGGCGCATAATAGAATTATCTCGCTATCTCTTTCTTACCCGCACAGTAGAGCCTGGTAACGTCACAATACAGTATTATATATTTTTTGTTTTTTACTTTTTCCACTAGGGCCCAAATGCTTAGGTATAATTTATTAAAGGTTTAGCAGATCTTCATTCGTATTGTTTGGATATGTGACGGAGAAAACGTATTTTTTTATATAACTCATAAAAATGTGTATTCTACCGTATTGTAAATACTTTATGTTGGCAATATTTTCTACAACAAGACTTCTTAGTATGGCATCGGTAATATGGTCTTATATGCCTATTTGTATTAATTCATGGGCAGACCTTGATGAATAAACTATTTAAAAAAATGCTTTAATCAATCATTCAATTTTCATGTAATCATACGAATAACCGATTGAAATTGACGTATTTTAAAATATAAATGCATAAATCATGGATATAATAATAATTTATAATAGCTAGAATAACGTACTTATTAATCTTTGTCAAGAAGTTTACATAATTTGACATAAATTATTTATAGGCTGTCCTTTATTAATAATTAATAAAATAAGGTATTATACACATAACCTAGTAAGTGGTACAAGGCGCCACCTTCGCATTTATAAATAAAAATACACGTCAGTATCTAAGGGTCAATCGTGTAATCCTCACCTTATCATAGACAATAGGATAATAGTAATTACTAACCTCTGACATCTCTCTGCAGTGTGGGCGACAGTGACCCACTGGCCAACGTCGCCTCCAACAAGTTGATATTATCGCGACAACGCGACACGACCTCCGTCTGCGCAACCAAAAACACTCCATTTGCAAAGAAAAATTTTAAACGCTGGCAATTTGATTCTTGACATTCGAAATTCAAATTGACTAACTCACGTTCCAGCGAATCTTCCATTAAATCCACCATTTTAAGCATAACTAATAGTCTGACACCGACGTTGTCCCGTCGCTTACATTACATTAGCTGAATGCCAAAGCTCGTAGGTATGCCAAACACACATTAGAAAGCAATAAGAAAAGTTCCAAAGTGAGGATAGAATTTAGAATTTTGTGTACTGGAATATGATCGTTCAAGCATCGCTCATTCTCGTGTTATTTCTGTTGAGAGAATAGGGTGTTAATTGACTGAAACTCCATATTAATTTTCAAATTGACACATTTATTCTTCTAAACACTTTACAATGTATGTTTTTAACATTTTTTATATAAAAGAAAGATCAATTAACAACCTATCCCTACCAACATAATAACATTTACAAAACTATATTGTGAGATATTGCGGAGTTCAGTCAAATCGCATATTTACTAAATAAATATTAAATACGTGACTCCTAAACATATCTTTTTTTACAAATAATATACAACCAAACTTTATATTTATTTAACAAAGCTAACATCGTTTAAACTATATCACTCAATGACAAGAAATCACGTTCTGTTATGAGGTAAGTACCTTGCTATTATAAATAAATATTAGTGATTTAAACGAAATTTATCTAGTTTCTGAACGAAATTGTCAAATGTGACAGCTGTCAATTTGACATTTCGTTGTTTCCCGCTCAACGGATGAACTAAATGACACTGGTAACTGTGAATGATTCCTATGTGAAGCGCTCAGTAACCTCTGCACCATTACATTAAATTTTTAATTAATTGTAGCTAATAAATACCTAAACGTTTCGCTTGACCTAGCACCGGATTATCACCACCAAAGAGATGAGGATGGTTTAAATAAAAAAAAATAAAGAAAAATAACAGGCAGTTAGTAGAACTACACAAATCACAATCACACGACAAACGAAATGTTAGTAAGAGAAATCAACATTCCACAATAAAAAGGGCGTTTGACATGAATTTGATAATATGGACGTGGTTTTTATACGAGACACCTTCACTTTTAAATTAATACATTTTAATTTATTTATAAAGAAAAATAATTTAATGAAAATCTTAAAAAGTGAAGTTGTCGTGAGGAATGTTATTAAATAAATTAATAAGTTAGTATAATGTTGTACTGCGATAGTCAGATATGATTTAAGATTAATTATAAAATTAAACTGCGTTTCATAATAAAATAGAACTTATGCGAAACATTTGGAATGTTTAGAAGATATCTATGTCATTCTTATGTAGTGTTATGTGTAAATGCATATAAAAGACCCTACAGTGTTATAAGCTAAGATAAACATTTTGTTTTAGATATAAAAACAACGCAATTCCGAATGCGAACGTTGCTAATTAGCAGTGTTACTATGAATTTTATATGGCAGTTACTCAATTAGCTCTATGACATCTATAATTCAGATTTCCTCACACAGTTTAACTGTTATTATAATTATATTATTATGCTACGCGAATGTTTGTACATATTGGCATATCAGGCCATCTAAAACATCAGGCCACACGTTAATCATACAAATGCACATCATTGGACAATCTGACGATCGCAGCGTACTTAATACGTATACTTACATAAATAATAATAAATATCACACAAGCCCAAGCCATATGTCATTGAAGATGTATGTAAACTATGAGCAGAACCGAGAAGGCGGCGACGGCGAGACACAACCTGGCGCGCAGGCGCGCGGGGAGGCGCGCGGGGAGCCGCGGCCGCCGCCGGCCGCACGCCTCCTCCGGCCCGTCCGACCAGCTGCTGAAATCGGTATCGAATGTGGGCCTTACGTAGTCGAACGCGCGCAGCAGGTCGGGCTCCGCCGCGTCCGCCGCCGCCAGCGCCGCCTCCGCCGCCGCCAGCGCCGCGCCCGACCCGCGCAGCACCAGCCGCGCCGCGCTCGCGCCTGCGCCCGACTCCGAGCCCGAGCGGCTGCGCCGGCTGTGCTTCTTGGGGCTCGACGACTCCGTCTCCGAGTCGCCGCTCTCGGTGGAGCGCCGCCGCAGCTCCGACAGCGCCACCTTCTGCAGCTCCGTCTCGCCGTCTTTCTCGATCCGCCGCCTTCTGGTCAGCGAGTCGAGTATGTCCGGACGGTTGTTCACCTCTGTGTACTCTAGCGAGCTGTTCACTTCGTCGCTGGTCATGTTTGAGCTGTGGCGTCTGCGGCTGAGCGCCTGCACGTTGAGCAAGTCGAATTCCGGTGAGCGTTTGCTGTTCTTTCTCTCAGATTCTGAGGGTTTCCTGCGCCGGACTCCATCGCTGCTCTCTATGCTGGTGTTGTTTCTGGACCTCTCTAGGCTGTCGAGTAGTGACTTTTTGCGCTCTGCACTGGACATGGACTTTTTCGGCTTTCTTGAGGGTGTTTCGACGGGAGAGTTTCTGGTTGGGCGTTTGTAGCGAGGCAAGCTTCTTTCCCTGGACATTTCGGAGGGGGGTCGACGCCTGCGCGTGCCACTGGGGCTTATGTCGTTCTCTGGTTGCGCGGACAGACTAGAACAGCAGTCCGATTGCGAGTCTAAGAACGCTCGGTAATCGTCGCCAAATTCCAGTAAACGACGCGCGGCGTCTGAATCCGGGGCTTCTGAATATGGTTCCGAATTGTATTTCTCCTGTGGATGAGAAAAACAAATATTAATCCAATATTCCGTACAAAAAATATGTGTATGTTACGGGCTTTAGAATGGTTAGTTGAAACAGCTATAAAACAAACGTTAATTTACAATCACAATCTATAAATAATCTTACCTGATAGAAATCCCAAGCTTGTTCTGAAAACGAACTATGCTCTTCCGTGCCAGCCGTCACACTTTTGTCCACATCTGAATCCTTGTCCATACTGAGGTCCCACAGCTGACTGGGATCACCAAGACTTAGCGCGAGGAAGTTCCTCTCTCTCTCCAGACTCCTTGCTAACCTTGGTCTAACTGTACCACCAGCTGGTCCCAACTTGAATTCAGCCTTGAAACCCTCGGTTTCGTTCTGTTCTGGAATGGCACTCTCTTCCCTGCTGGATATGTGCGTCTTCTCGATGCTTTTGCGAAGGTTAGCGATGGTCGCCAGTTGCTGCTTGATCAGTTCTTCGTCACTGTCGTTGCCTGATGTCGACGTTGTGTCGAATCTGAAAAGATGGTTGGTAGTCCTATATTTTTAGTTTTGAATATTTCGTAGTTTATCGTTTCGGTAAAACAAAGTACAAAGGCCGTATTAAGTGTACCAATGACACAAATAGCTATAACAACTACATGATTAAGATGAACAGTAAACTATAAACTAAATGCGGCAAACTCAATTTTTTTATTGTTTCAGGTGAGTAAATAAAATATAGATGAAGATAATCATGATCAACTGACAAGACAATTCTCATCTGACTATGGAATTGCACCAACCTGCTCTTTCTACTAGTAGCCGGATCGCTCGCAGCACTTCGTTCGTGCTTATCTTCTATCTCAGGACTAAGCCTCCCGCAGAAGGACAGCGACTTCACCAGCCTCTCCCGTCTCACCGCGGTGTTGTTATGGCGGCGCAGTTTCAACCGCTTCCGACGCAGCCAACACTGCTTGTCGTTCGCTTCTACGCAGGATGTGCACGCTTCAGTCATTGTGTTTGTGCTGGACACGTGACCCTGTAGAAGAAATGGTTGTTGGTGGACTGACTAGAAGTTGTTTGTGGTGTTAATAAATTTTATCAAATTATTTAGGGCTTAATTTGCTTAGGAGCAAATTAAATATAGGAAGGATATATAGGAAGTAATTTTGTCTCCGAGGAAGTTGGACGTATATTGCATAATGTCCTATAGGCATTCCATACTTTTGTTCACAATTATTACAAAAAAAAAATTAAAAAAGTATATACTATGAGTAGATTTGAAATATTATAGAAACAAATATCAAATTTTAATAATAAACATTCTGTGAGTAAATGTTGGGTCGACAAAGAACCTGGTATTGAATTGTATACCATCCACCCTCAAAACGTGATTTCACTTCCCAGATCAAACTTGTAAATCACAATCCCTCACCAAACAACACCGTACCTGAACAGTAGTAGAGCTGCCACGCAACTTGGAGCTGGAGTTAGCTGGCGTTACTCTATGAGGCGATGCGAGGGTGTTCAGAGCTGACTCCGAGATGGACATGTTGTGCGAAATGGCGTCGGGGGCGGACGGCGTATGGGCTAGGGAGGTGGGCGCCCCACCAAGCCCTGCTAGGGTCCCCAGCTGCGATATACATGACACGGACCAGGGCCTCGCGCCGCCGCCGCCGCGTTTCTTGCGCAGTTGGACCTGCCCGCCATGTTAGTGTTAGTCACGTGGTGAGATCATGATGGTGTAAGTCGGTGTCAATATACAATATTATGTATGAAAGTTGAAATTTATTAGTGTTGATAAGAAAATTACCAAGACAGTACAGTCATATCTGTAAGAGTTGTTTTATTGTCATCTGTAGTCATCATAGGACTATGTGACTTAAGGTCAATTTACTGTGATCATAAACACTCTACATATATATACTCTATCGACTGTTCGCGTGCATACTTCTTCATAAAGATTATCATATAAACATTTAAAACCCTAAAATATCCTTTGACGCCACCACATAGTTACAACACAAAACACACAACACTCACAAACGTATAAACTCGTACCTTCGCGTGATGTGTCGGCGTCACCGTGCATGTCGAGGTACTCATGTCCATCGAGGAGTGCAGGTTCCTCTCCTCTGACGTCAGCGACGTGTCCACTTCACTCTCCGTCGTGTATTCACCTGACGCGTCGTAGCTTTCCGTGCCCTGGAATGTACATTATGATTCTGATTCATGGTTTGTTTTTTTTTTTCAAGTATAATTATGATTTGGAAAATATTTAATATTTCATAGTATTAAGAGGTCTGTTCGTCGATTGTTACATTATTTTTTTTATTAATTGATATTTATGGAGAAAGCCATTCGAATTTCGATACACAAAAATAAATAGAACGCTTAATTGTATTTTTTACCAACTAAGAAAGTATATCAATTTGTCCTTAATTTATATTATTTACGTACCTGATTGCTCTCATTCTTGCCGTCAGAACTCTGATTCAGCCATTCTTTGATCCGCGACATCTTGTTCCTGTTCACACTCTTGCCTTCCTCTTCAAAACTTAGCGGTTTGAAGTTCCTAGCGCCCTTCTTCTTAGCCATTGCCTGTTTTTGTACCAGTTCCTCAGCCTGATTCACCAACCTCTCGATATCTTTACATCTCGTGTTTTCAACTCTTAACAAATCCGGTGTTGATGATTCCAATTTCGGTTTTGGCGATGCTGGTTTCTCTTCTGGTTTCTTATCGTCTAACGGCAATTCGCACTGTATCTCCACGGATGAGGTCATTAAATCAGTCGAATCTTCATTTGCAATCTTACCACCTCCGACGTAAGTCCATTCTTCTTCAGAAGATTCTTCTTGGCTTTTTTCATCTGTTTCGATCATCTGCCTATCCGAATCAGTATCATGATGTCTAAAATAGAATGTTGCTAAGTGTTTCGATTTCCTATCAGTCTGGTTAAATTTCGATGTGTCGACTGGTTTCTTTCTTTTTATAACTGTCGGTGGAGTTCTGATTTTCTCTTCAATGTTCACTGAGGTATTCAATTCTAGGCCTGTAACAGCGTAATGAGAACGTGAATGAATATTTGCATACATTTGTTTGTTTGTTTGTTGTTATTACCGACAACAATTGGCTATTGTTTATAAATGCAAATCGACGATGAACGATGACAGATTGTTTCACTTTTGTGTGAAAATAGAGAGCGCCGATTGATTGATTGACTATTATGACATTTAAGAGTTCGTTAAGAACTCACCCGTGAGTTATGAGAATTAATATTCATTAGAAGTCAGCAATGTGGTAAAAAGTGCGACTTTTCTTAATGTGCCATGTCAGAGAATAACGAAGAAGGTAATTACGTTCATACATGAATTTATTTATAATTTACGATGTAAAGAGCGATAAAGCAAGTATAGAGTTAAAATGTAAAAATCCTGTGTTTAACGAGGAATTTACAACAGTCCTTCAATGTTTCCCTTCACTGCCCGTGAATGTGTATTGAATTTCGCAACATATTAACAAGATTCCAGTATAGCGTGTCTCAAATGTCCCGTTGCAGAACCGAGTGAAATTGGATATCAGATGATTCCTTGTTAAATGGAGGCAATAAAATGATTAAGATTGGAAATTAGATTTGTATATATTTTAATATGAGTAATTTTATTTCACGCCACAGTTACTCAAAACAGGAATGCAGCGGGTATATTAAGATTTGGATTCATGAGTTATAATGTTGCAATGCTTATAATCGTCACCATTTCACTGATGGTTTCCTTCATCACACTATATGTACGTAATCTACATATAATGTACAAGATATTATTTCATTGAAATATTTTTGATACACTTAATCAGATTTACTCAGGAGTATGTCTATTCTTTTTATTTCACTATTGAAAATCTATTACCCTAACAACCGGTGATCTATCAACTACGACAACATGCTTACCATCAATCTGATCATCATTAACTGGCACGGTCTGGTCGGTGGTTTTGGCGTTGATGTCGTCGCAGGCGCCGGGCACTCTTCTCTCGTCCGCCATTTTGTTTTGTTCCCTCATCAATTCCGATTCGCAGTCAGATCCAAAGCCACGCCACGTGTACGTTAGCACATATTCTTGTTCCTCCTATAATAAAAAAAATTTGTTAAATTATCAACTTGTATGACTGCATGAAGTAAAATTTAACATATAGTCCAGATGTTGGTCAATGTAGTGGTTTCAAAATAAGAGTAATTCCTGTAACATATTCAACTGTTGCTCGAAACTTTAAAGTCACCTTTAAAGCTTAGTCCTAGAAGACTAGTCAAAATTTAGTCTGTCCCGCGACCACGAATGCTATAGTGTTTGAAACTTCGGGAGTAAAATTAAATATAAAACAGCAAAAACATCCGTTTTATTTCATTGTCAATAATGCGCTTAAACATAAAAAAAACATTATAAAGTCAAAAAGTTTAATTACAATATAACTGGAGAACTAAACAGTCAAGACTAGTCATTTTATGTTACGCGACAATGCGTATTTTAATGAAAATATATGGAAGCGAATGACATAAAAGAAAACATTACTGTTGTTAAACACTAGGCACTTTGATTACAGTTCTGGTAATCACAGACATGGTGGACAAGACAAAAGGCTGGTATTTATTACTTGAATAATAGATCTGCTGCCTTGCGTGTATTACATTAACTATAAATCTGTTTAAAATGCCATATTTATTACCATGTCTCCTATACATTTTTTTGTACTCCATCATCAAGTTTAGACAGAGGTATGAAAGGAAAAGTAGAGGGTGCAGATCCTCTCAGTGCAATAGGAAGCTAATGCCTATGATTTGGAAAGTGTATGATACTACCTTGGGCTACAGACATGGTCTTAGAGAGGCCAGTGCCCTAACGAATATAGTGTACAGGGCTGGGCACCGTAGTATTTTGGGGTGGGTAGTGGGCGACCCAGAGCTATAAATACAATGCTTACATATTAGGAAAAAATAAAAATGATGAGTCTAACCTCGGAGGCAGATTGCCTACTATCAGTGGAGTTCTCTCTGTGCCTAGCATTGACCGGCGTGCGTTGTCTCCTCGGACTTCTTGGGCTTCGGGGACTCTTGGGCGATCCTCGCTTGCTTAACCTTGGCTGTTTCAGAACAGGCTCGTCGTCACTGTCGCTTGCAGCTTCCACTGATGCTCCTGCCTGTAACAAGTGAGAGTGACTATCAGACGTTTCTAGTTTTCATCTCCTTGCAGCACCTAATTAGGGTTGTAAAACAAGTGACGGTTCATTCTTATGTTGACTGATCAAAATTATTGTCTTTTGACAAGGTATAATAGTTTTCTGATGTCTAAGCTTTTAATTTATTAATTGGTCTTGTACCTTATTGCGTTGTAAAACTGGTGAGGGATTGGTTCAATTATCATATAAACTATAAAAAATGAGTTTTTTCACTAAGTCTAACTGACGAAATTTGCCACCTATCACTATTAGAGACTTGCCCGCCCTCACACCCACCACTACAACTCCTGTAAGCCAGGATCAGCAGCGGCACGCATTTTATGACACCGAGCAGTGAAGCTCGGCGAGTCGAGGAAAACTATTTTAAAACATAAGGAGGAGGTCCTATCACTATTAGACCAAGTCCTAAAATATACTCGAAGTTGACTAAAATATCAGGTAGATGTCGCACAGTCAGTTCGTTACTTACAGTAAACATTTAACCAATGCATTATTTCCTACTATTTTATATCCCAAATGAAATATTTATCGTTCATTTGAATGTTAAAACAGCGCTGCCCATGAAGTTTCCCATAATATATCACCGCACGAGTCCCATAACTCTATTTGTAAAATAAATTTTAATATCTACACCCATACTTTACACAAATGAACTTACGGCCCAATTTAGTTCCGCTTTAATATTCAAAATGATATTTTTCTTTAATACAACTATAAATATTTATAAATTAATTCTTTTCATAAATTAATTTACGGTTCAATTTATTTCTTATTTAATATCCCAAAGGATATTTTTACAGTTCAATGGAACTATAAATTAAATATGCCATAGAAATAGAATATCCCAAACTGTCTCTATGTAAACTTTACTATTAGTATGAATGGGTCCTAGGCGCCACAAATCATATTTACTGTGATTCATAGAGGAGGACACGTGGCTAACCCTTTAATTCACTTAATAGTCAACGGCAATTGTGGGTGCGGGGTCGAATATACCCTTTATTGTAATGTGTGAAGCGAGGTTATGAATAAAACCATATTAGTTGGGTTTCTTAGTTAATAGATTTAAAAAAATATTGGGCATACAATTTCTGATTATTTTTGTATGTAAGCACGATCAAAATAAATATGAGTATTCGCCGTTAATAATGACATAAAGTAAAGGTAGAATAATGAAACTTTTATGACGTCACCAAAATATGTGCGGCGCGTATTATTGTCTCTCAAACCATAAAAAGATATTTTTAAATAGTATCGTAATTCTTTCACGCGTGTTGGTGTTCGCAATTATGAACTATCGCGACAGATTGGAAAACATATTGAATAATAGAAAACACTAAAATAGACGAAGGGTACAAAAACTCCAATGAAAGTGTTTCGTATAAATCAACCGTGATTGTGTGTAAATGGCAGGGTAGTAATGGTATAATTTTGCACGCCACTTGGGGTCCCGCGGTCATGTTTGCAAACATTCGGCCGGCGGGTGGCTGATTGGTCCATTGTGTTCGGCTAGAAATGGTACAAAATGCCACGCAGCGTGCGTTTTAGGGTTAAGGGTGAGAAAATAGAGAATTGCGCTAACATAACTCAGGCGTTAACGATGGTCGCTTCTTGTTCTAGTACCTTCTTTAAACCTTTTTTAGATTTTATTAGAACTGAATAAGGTTTGAAATTAATTATTTTTAATACATTAACTTTAGTACTGATTTTTTAATGTCATACTAAATAAAAATAAGAGTGTGATACATTAAAATATAAAACAAAAGAATCGCGACGCAATTCAACGAAATACAAAACTCAATTGTTTGACCATTCAACAAAAACTCATCAGAAACATGGCGAGGCAATCACAAAGCCTGTTGGCATGTCATTTCGTGCCGTAAAACACTTTCAACTTCCGAGGAACGTTTTAATTCAGCTGAACGCTTATAAAGGCTTCCCGCCATTTTCGATTTAAGAGAAGCGTACATCGGAAACATTACTTGATATATCGATCGGTTGAGATCAAACGGATGTCTTTCAAATTTATTTACATCGTTTTACGACAATTTTATATATATTCTGTCCTTATCAGTGAGGCGTTATAGTATATTTTGGATGCAAGTATATGGCTTTTCATTTATACGACCGATAGATTACCAGATTTTTAGCCTAAAGCCGAGAAAACCTACCTAACTGCATGGAACCAGAAACCAACGTTATGCTTATGTTCTGTTAAATTCCGTATAGCCAATAAGACTATAGATTCAACAAAACACCTCTTAAATTTTTTTATTACCTTAATATTTTACTTTATGACATCAAACATTGCTATTGATGGTTGGTGACGAAGGGCAATGGTGAACTCCACCATTAGACAAAAAATTGCTCTTCATTTTTCTTCTTAATTATAAAGTTACAGTTTTATTTTGCCATTTCTTTGCTAAACCTAGTCTACTCTCGTCCTAAGTAATAATGAAGATAGGCCGATGAGTAATTGAACTGCTCTAAACAGCAATAAAAACAACAATTGTATTTTTTTTCTTTCTCTGTATCATGTACTGTAGTTTATACCTTAAACTGATGTTGAAAAGAACAACACCAGAGTTTCTTGCCCGTTCTTCTCTAGTGAGAACTGCTTTCTGAACTATTAGTAGCGTTAATATTGACCGAATCTAAATAATGTATGACATTTTACAGATCCAAATAAATTATTTCATTTTAGTAAGGCGGAATACTGTAAATGTATTTCTCCGCGTAAAAAAGGTTCTACGTAATAATGAAGACCACCTCACCTGTGTATTGATCTTGTTAAGACACGCTTCGAGATGACACTGCCACTCGATCGCCCGCAGGTACAGGAGGTGCCAACGACGTTCGAGCGCGCGCGCCGCGTCACCGCCGCCGCACAGCCGCACCACTGAGCTCACGATCCGACCGTGGCATTCCACGTCGCGTTGTAATACCTGGTCAAGAAAGAGTACTTGTTAAAGATGAAGTAGTTACTGGTATACTATGAGATACAGAAGAGAATGTTGAACAAGGCGTTGTTAATATCTTTATGGACGATGATACTGTAGTCTACATAGGACGCATAAATATCTTTCTTCTAACGGAAGTGAAGAAATTATTTATCAATAAAGCACTTTTGATATAGAAAAAGATTAAAGTTCTATCAGATAGATAATTATGAGACATCTTGTGTCTGGTTGAAAAGCGCAGTGAAGAGCCACGCAGTACTCTGTCATTGAAATTTCTGCATGGTCTTACTACTATTTATGGGCGATCGTATCGTTTACTAACAGGAGAGTAGCATTTTCATCTAGTCTTTTATTCAGTTGCATAGAAAAAAAAAATACAAAATTATATAATAATTAAATATAAATATAGGCTACGATAAATTCTTTGCGTACACTATGAAAACATGATGCAACGATGTAAACAGAATCCGTGTAACAAGATTACAACGAGTCACGGCAAAACAAGCGTCCATTCAACGCACCAGATGCGAACGATAACGCTAACGAAACGATTCTCATGAAAGAAGAAAATTTTGAGAGTCATCGAGAATGCGTTTCTCAAACCAATAACAAACAAATAAGATCAAATGAATCAGTTCGCTAGGTGGCGCTCTTCGATTAAACAGAAATTTCATAGTGCTCTACTAATTAATACTGTTAAAAATATATAAACGTATCTGACATTGCAATTAACCGTTTCACTAGTGCCTTTAGTGGTGTTAGAAGATCATCAAGTGTTATCTAATGAGTTGGTAACTTTCTTCATGTTTACTTAGCATATCAGTGCGGACTACAACTAACAAGTACGAATTTTGCATAACTTAATAAACAGAACTTAGTGACCAGAAATTGGATGTGACTTTATTAATTGTAAGTGGTGGTGTTAAAAACAAAAGAAGCAGAAGTGTTTTTATACTTTTTTCTACTCGTAAATCTACATTGGCGGTTATAACAGAAGCCGTTTTTTATTTGAATTGGTTCGAACGTTGCCGCCATCTATTGTATTCATTGAAAAATTAACTTTTATTACATTCAATATTTTATATCTTCTACTCGTTGACAGAGGGAGCTGTTTATAATTTTGATTTATTCGACATTGATTTTAAATAAAATAAAAATGTCGAAATTGAACAAATTTGGATGCTGCTCGAGTCAATCACCTTCTCTGAATTGTCTGACATGCTATGAATGTAAGATTAAATACCATTTTGAATGCATTGAAGGACCGAAGAAAACAAAACAGTTCAGAGATCTAACTAGGGACTTCAAATCATCTTGGATTTGCTTAGCATGTGCAAAAAAGAAATCTTTTACCAGCCAGATCAACCTGTCAACTTGCAGCCCATCATCTAACTCCGAAGCATCGAATATAACGTTGCGAAAAAGTGTATTCAACACATCGGCCTGCTGATAATGACCTTAGGCAGGAACTTCGCGATGATATGGCTTCTTTATTGGATGACTTTAAAATCAACATCCTTCATCAGTTCGACCTTCACATTAATGAGGTATTGAGTAGATTATCTCAGGTTGATGAGAGCCTTCACTGTTTACAACACAACTACGAACAGGTGCAAAAAGATCTTGAATTGAAGGAAGATCGGATAAGATGTTTAGAAACGGAGAATCTCGAACTCAAGAAAGACCTGTCTAGCCTCAGTACCCGCCTTACCCAAATGGAACAACATTCCCGAGCTAGTAACCTTGAGATACAATGCATACCGGAACATAAAGCTGAAAATTTGTTCAAAACTGTTCAACAAATCGCCAATACAATTCATTATAACTTAAATGAGACAGACTTACATCTTTGTACCCGTATATCTAAGGTCAATCGGGATAGCAAGCGTCCTCGCTCTGTGTTGGTGAAATTTAGCTGTCCTAGAATCAGAAATGACTTTCTTGCAGCTGCCATCACTTTCAACAAGAGAGCATCCACAAATATGGATAAATTAAACAGTACCCACCTTGGAATAGCGGGAGAGCGGCGTGCGGTGTATATAAACGAACATCTGTCTCCAACTATGAAAAGTGTACATGCAGCGGCAAGAATGAAAGCCAGAGAACTTAATTACAAGTTTGTATGGATTAAGGACGGTTTAGTTTATATGCGCAAAAATGAGTCATCTGATTATAAACTAATTAAAACAATTGAAGCTTTATCCAAACTGGAGTAAGTGATAGTAGAATAGCTCTGTTATGTTTGTTTTGTTTATTTCTGTTTTGACTGATAATCTATATTATATTTTATTTTATTCTTAATTATTATAATGTATCCGGTACTGTTTAGCTGTAGTCCGCACCCATGTGTGCTTTTTCTAATATGATCTCAGATTTTTTTAATTTATCATGTTATTACCAGAATGTTAGAGGCCTTAGGTTAAGTACTATTAAGGTTCAGCAGCAAATTCAAAAATTACTTTGACATAATTGTATTCACTGAAACGTGGCTTAATGACAGTATTTTTAGTTTAGAAGTGTTCGACGACAGGTATGATGTGTACAGACGAGACAGGAAAGCTCTAATTTTTTTAATCATAGGGCAAAGGGAGGCGGTGTTTTGATAGCTATTAATAAGAAATTTACATCTCACCGTTTATCTAATTTAGAAAGTGATTGCGAGGATATATGGGTTAAAATCCATCTTAACAACTGCGGGCTGGCCCTGAACTTGTGCGCTGTTTACTTACCTCCACCAGTAACTCAAATACACTTAGATAATTACCTTAACAAATGCAATTACGCATTTGAATTCCAAGTCAATACAGTCATTGTTGGTGATTTTAACTTAGGTGGTATAAATTGGGTATTTAATAGTGACAATGGTTATGCTACTCCAAGTAATTATTCTAATTGTCAAATTAAAAGTAGCTTGATAGATTTTATGTCTTTGAATGACATTACTCAACATAATCAGGTTTCTAACAACAGCGGCAAAATTCTTGACCTTGTGCTCAGTAATATGAGTAGTAATGTGAAGGTAACACACTGTCCTAACCCCCTCAGAGAAGTTGATAAACACCACCCTCCACTACATGTTGCTATTGAATTATTAGGGACTCCAAGTAAAAGTGTACAAGATATTAAAGTTAATAAATTAAACTTCCGAAAAGCCAATTATGAATTAATTAATCTTGAACTTGGTAAAATAGAATGGATAAATATATTTAAGCTTTGTACAAATGTAAACGAAATGGTAGAAAAATTTTATGAAATTATTAATTCAATAATAAAAGCATTGTCCCATTCTCATGTAAATCTAAATCAAATTATCCAGTATGGTTCTCGCCCACATTAGTACGCTTGCTTAAACGTAAACACAAATATCACCGCAAATATAAAAGTTTAAAAATTCGCTAGACAAAATAGAGTTCGATTATTTACGCGATGACTGTGACAAATTAATGCGCGAATGTTACAATAATTATATTAACTCCATTGAGTCAATGATTAATAAAACCCCAAATTTTTTGGACACACATTAAAAACAAGCGAAGCAATGGCTCTAGTTATCCCCCTTCTATGTTTCTAAATAGTACAACAGGTCATTCTACGAAAGACATTATCGAGTTGTTCGCCACTCATTTCTCTTCAGTATTTGAACAAGATAACAGTTATTCTGATACGTTAAATGAAACTACTATGGATACTGTATTGGGACAAGAATTTAATAACATCATCGTTCACGTAAGGGATGTAAGATACAAACTCAAACATCTTGACCAGAGTAAAAGTGCTGGGCCGGACAATATTCCACCTCTATTCATCGCTCAATGTGCCAATCAACTCTCAACTCCATTATGCCATATTTTTAATAAATCATTATCATCGGGTATTTTTCCAACAAATTGGAAAGAGGCGAGAATTGTACCTGTTTACAAAAACGGAAATAAACATAATATTTCAAATTACAGACCCATATCCATTCTTTCGTGTATAGCTAAAGTCTTTGAATCACTAGTATATCCTCACCTGTTTAGACAAGTTCGAGACCAACTATCATCAAACCAGCACGGCTTCATCACTAGGAGGTCCACAAACACAAACCTAGTTCAGTACACTGATGATGTTACATTAGCAGTAGATAAAGGTAGCCAAGTTGATGCTATCTACACAGATTTTACCAAGGCATTTGATAAAGTTAACCATCGTATTTTGGTAAAAAACTTGCAAAATTTGGAATATCGGGACCTATGCTTGACTGGTGCAAAACTTACCTAAAAATAGACAATCCAGTGTTGTAATTAATGGCTATAGCTCTGCTCGTTTTATTTCCTACTCTGGGGTGCCTCAGGGCTCTAATCTAGGTCCTTTATTCTTTAATGTCTTTATAAACGATGTCACTGATGTTCTCAAAAACTCAAATTGTTATTTATTTGCAGATGACTTAAAACTAATTCGTACTATACAAAACACGCATGACGCAAAACTGTTACAAGACGATTTGGATAGCCTGTCATCTTGGTGTGTATCCAATAAGATGCATTTAAATCCAGCCAAGTGTTTCCACATCAAAGGACATTGTCGAAAACGGCCCCAGAACCAACAAAGGTTTGACTAGCAATATAATTATTTATGTATATTTTTATATTATTTGCAAATATGTGTATAAAACGGACAAGCTGCTACATCCAAAATGAATATATAAAAGTATTGTAACGACTTAAAGTCAAAGTCGCCGACATGTTTACAACTAATTGTGTATAGAGATGTACCGGTTTGACAAAACGATAAATCTAATTACCGATAATTGATTATTGAAACATTTTAATATATTCGATTTGTGAGGCGATATGTTCTTTAATTATTATAATAATATTTAATCGAGCAGTGGATGCGTCTCAAATAAATAAGTAGTTAGTTTTATGACTAAATTGATTATAGATCAAGTCGTCAATGAAAAAGTTTTTTTAGTTTTTAATTCATATTGATTTACTTTGTTTATTTAGATTCTATATTAGCGACCCGCCCTGGCTTCGTACAGATAGCAGAGCATAATATATTATACAAACATTTATTTTTCTGTCGTACAAAATATTTATGAATTATACATATAAAAAGTAGCATTCTTCTCTCTCCCTCCATCCGGGAGCCTCAAACTCTCTCCATATTAAATTACTATCGGATCCGCCCGTGTGAAAGATTTTCCGGAATAAGAGTCCCGCTAAATATTTTTCCGAATAAAAATAACCCTATGTTGAATAAAATCGATTTTTGTATAAATGATCGATATAATCGATCAGAATCTAGTCGAGTAGTATCCTAATTCTTACTTCATTTTCAATTCAATTTAATGTCACTCACACTTCACTCATCGGAGACAAATAAACTAGACTCTCATTTTCATTATAATATATTATAATTCTCTGACTCTCACTATATCATTGACGATTCGGCTATTATAAAGACTCTGTGCAATTGATTACGATATCGACGTACGCTCGCTGTGATTTCTGGACTTTGTGAACTGATGTAACAATTTACCTGGCATTGATAACGGATACGAAATGGAAATTGCTTTTTGCATTAATTGTGGCTCTGCTGGCGGATCCATGGTGTTGGAGAACGAGCAAATTCGCCATTGTATACAACAATGGACAGCGCCTCGTTTGGCAAGCACATTTTTCTTTAATCGTACAAGTTTAACTGCCGCCAAACTTCTAGTTCGCTCCTCAGTTCCTGTTCTTGGTAACTGCGTGGAGACAGCGACCAGAGTCTGTATGCTACCTACTACACACTTTAGCATGTGGCTGTGGCAACTTAAGAGCAAACTAGCAAGTATATTGTTGATTAAAAAATGTGTGTCATATGCTTGAAGGTTTCTTACATTTAATTCAGCTGGAAGATTTAAATACATAAATATGCTTTCCGTGTGACACAATATTAATATGTGTTTGTTTGTTTTTTTCAGGTTGTAGCCCTTGATCGTATATGTACAGCATGTTGGACCACGGCCCAAGAGCCTATACAGTATACATACTTCAGCTGTAACAATGTTAGTAGAAGCTGCGTGCTCTGTAATAGAATGTTGGAACTCGGACTCGGTGACTGTGATTGGCAAAACTGAATTGATAAATAATACCATAACAACAACCCTCCTGCACAATACTCAGATAATATTTTATAAAACAATGTAGGTGATGAGGAAATAAATAATATGAACTAAAAATATTTTTTATTTGTTTAATTTAATCCTACATGCCCTAAGAGTCTACCAAAAGTGTGTAAAATATGCCATGCTTCTGAGGAAGCGTGAATGCTCAATAGTGCGCCTCTGTCTGTCTCTTCGGGTAATACGTACGACGTACGTATATATAGAAAATACATAAAATCTGAAGGGTACTCTTAGAGGATGTAAATACTATAAACTACATAATTAGGTACCTTTTTACTTATAAAAAATTATATGAATCAAGTCTTAAAATAGCCTGATTTAAATAAAAAATAATCAGATACCTACATAGTGATGAATCTTTAGGGCTTATATATATTAGATGGATACTTATATCAATAAAAAGCATATTTAAAGCATAAATGATAGGACTATAAATCTTCCTTGAACATTGAAAAGTTTTCAATGTTTACTATCAATTATAACCTCAAAATCTCATCGTTTTTTTTTGATTAATGCGATATCCCAGCTTGTCCGTTTTATAAATAATATGTCATGAGAATTTATTAATGATTCTAAATATTACAAACATTTTTCCATTGCTGTTGGTTCCAGGGCGAATTATGTATGGGCACAGAACAATGTCCTTTACTCTTAAGCATAAAACAAACGACACTACATATACAATTTCTAATGTACCCATAAAAGAGGTCGCTGAGATCCATGATTTAGGAATAACACTAGATACTAAACTAAAATTCACGTTTCACATTGATAAAGTACTTAATTCTGCATATAAGTCACTTGGTTTTATTCTCAGAAATGGCAAAGAATTCAAAAATCCTCTACAACTTTATTGTTATATAATAGCTATGTTAGAAGTAAATTGGATTACTGTAGTGCTGTCTGGTCACCATTATATAAAATACACATTAATAGAATAGAAAGTTCAAAAAACTACTCTACCATTTGTCATACAGATTTAGACCACCTGCCCATATTAAATCTTATAAAGAAAAGCATACATTTTAATTTACAGTCTTTAAGTGATAGAAGAGATTTTGAATTTACTATTCCTACATAAGATTATGAATGGTGTAATAGATGCCCCTTATTTACTTAACAAGTTTTATTAAAGGCACCAAATAGACCGCCTCGAAAACCTGGACCCTTATTTCATGTTCGGTTCAATAGAACTAATAAAGGGAAGCAAGCTCCTGTTCCTCGCCTGTCTATTCTGTACAACCAAACAGTTGGTTTCCGTAATGACGTCGACATTTTTGGTGATAAATTATTACAATTTAGACGTAAATTATTGAGTAACGCTGAATGTTAACTATGTATGTTTTGTTTTTTCTCTTTTGTTATAAATAGTATATAAGATTTTACGTAATTTTATTGCAGTTGTACTAAATATTATTAGAGTAATTATTGTTTAAGATTGAAAATATATATTGTGGCTCATGCTGTGACTGCTTGTAACTAGAGTTATAATTACATAAGAGACTGTTACTATATACATGTGTGGATTTAAATTGAATTGTAAACTCCGTTAGCAGTCCGTTAATAATAAATAAATAAATAAATAAATAAATAAATAAATAAATAAATAAATAAATAAATAAATAAATAAATAAATAAATAAATAAATAAATAAATAAATAGATAAGAGCGCGTTGTGTAATAAGGAATGATAGGTAGCCAACCATAAAAGCGACGCCGCACGCTGGTCCATTTGAAATCGAAATCGGACATAGGGAATTTAAAAAATCAAATTCATAATTTCATAAAACTGAATACGCCATTCGATTCGTATATTAAATAGAAACTATAACTATCTTTAGATATTTTAAGATTGGACTTATACTTTAGGAGTTAATCGAATAAGTTTGTTTTTCTTTGTATGGAAAGCTACATATAAATATGAATATCTCGTCATTTTCGTCCATTTCGTTCTGGAATTTTTTGGCATAGTCTTTCTACTATTTGACACATTTTCTCCAAAGACACATGGTGCTACTTTTTGCACTTTTGAGATATGATGAAATGTAGGTTAAACTTAAAAATGGATTTAAATCAATATTATGTGGAATTCATGTGCCTTTTATGTGCTTTTAGGTTTACAAAAAGAACATAATTTAAAAATAT
Source organism: Manduca sexta (assembly GCF_014839805.1). NCBI lineage: Eukaryota > Metazoa > Arthropoda > Insecta > Lepidoptera > Sphingidae > Manduca > Manduca sexta. The sequence continues at coordinate 3,601,345 of NC_051120.1, read as the reverse complement.
GTTTTTTATGTAATATTATTGATTTTACAAAGACAAAAATTCCGAACACCTGCAAATCGGCAAAAAATAACAATTTAAATAATTTATGACCATTGTAGTCGCAGTCATAAAACATGTGCACTCGTTTACCCACTTAGTGATTATAATTTACCACCTGGCAAGCATTATTCGCCCAGTTTAGAATAAATCGAATAAAGATATTTTTATTGTATGGAAAGTTACCTATAATTTTGAGTATTTCATAATTTTCGTGCATTTCAGTACTGAAAATTTTATAATACTGTCTTTATATTGTTTGTCACATTTTCTGCAAAGATACAGGCTGCTCCTCGTTTTAGATACCTACTATGAATAGTGGGTAAAACTTGAAAATTTGGATGTAAGTCAATGTTAAGTGCATTTCATATGACTTATGCGTTCTAGATTAACAAAAAAGAATATAACTTAATAAGAGACGCTTTTTTTGAGAATTTAGACATTTTACACATAAAGAAAAGTATCGAATATCTCGCATATCGGCAAAAAAACAATTTAAGTAATATTTATGACCAATACAGTCGCAGTCATAAAACATGTGCACACTTTTACCCACTTAGTAATTATAATGTACTACCTGATAGTAATTATTCTCTTGAAATGAAGAAAGAGCTTAGTGTTTATTACTGGGCAATATATTTTATAACAATAGGATGTCAATTGTGGTTACCAATAACTATTATTATATTTATAACTATATGCACAGCTGTTGTACTTTGGTACCTGAATAGGAGGATAATAGATGGCGGTAAGTGCTACCTGTCTAGTTTATTATATTTTCTTGAATATAAATAGTACTATGAAGTGCTGAGCCATCAGTTGTAATTACAATCACTTAGAGTGTTGTCATTATGTCTTTCCGTGGATTTGTAACTAATCTAGATCTCTATGTTGCTCTATGTCAGCATAATGATCTTCAAGACTATGTTCATTTATGCATTATTCTAAAGTCAAGCACCGAAGTTCTATTTCAAGAAAGTATAAACAAAGAACTAGAAAATTGGTGTCGTCAATTTTGTTATCGTCTTAATACCAGATGGATGAAATCCAAAAGAATTGCCGCCAAATTCATGCAAAAATTCTGAATGGCTCAGTTCTGAAATACAATGGCCGCAATGTATAAAAGAAAACGTAGTGGAATCGGAAGGAACTGATAAAGTAATAAGTCCATCTAAAATTGATGCCTCCACAATGACTGTGACGAAAATTTCTCGAAAATCCTTTGAAGATTTAACAAATCGTCATAAAAGAAGACGCGCTGATGAAGTTCGTGCAAGTACATCTCAAGATGAGTTGGTATTTTCAACGGAATGTGCTCTTAAATCAGATGATAAAGGAGATATAGCCAAAATCATGAAGCATTTACTTGAAAATCCAGAAAAGTATCACAAGTACTTCAAGTCATAAAAGATAAAAAACCACAACCCTGCCAAGTACCCACACAAAAAGCACTAGCACTATTTATAACAATGCGCCTGTCGAAGTGGCGCTACATCACGCTTAGGGACTTTAGTTTAAAAGAAGGTTTGACCAAGTACCCCAGTTACAACAAATTGCTGAAGGAAAAAGCAGAGTGTTATCCAAGTAAAGAGGATATCACCATTACCAATGACTCGGCAAGAATTAAAATCCAAGCACTCTTGATTTGACAATAAAGAGGCTCATCAAATCACTCAATATTGGACCAATATGTAACCAACTTGTTTTGCATAGTAAGTGGGGTTTTGATGGAGCGTCAAATCAAAGTATTTACCATCAAAAAAGTTCTACTCATGACGAAAATCTATCGACGGTATTTATGACAAGTTTGGTACCCTTAAAACTCACGGAAGAATCGACTGGTAATATTTTGTGGCAAAACGAACGACCTTCGTCAACTATCTATTGCCGTCCAATCTCCTTCAAATTCATGAAGGAAACAGAGGTTAACGTTAAATCAGAGCTAGCTGCTTTTGAGTCTGAGATCTCAAACCTCACTCCAACTGAATTTGAGAATACTATGATCACACATAACTTAATGTTAACCATGATAGATGGCAAAATACATAGTTATATTTCAGGAACGTCATCTGCTGTGTGTGACATTTGTAAAGCACGGCCTACTGAAATGAATAAATTAGAAGTAGTGAGAGCTAAAACCGTGAGAGAAGACCTCTATAAATATGGATTGAGTTCACTCCATGCCTGGATTCGATCCATGGAGTGCTTGCTACATATTTTATAAGTTAGAAATAAAATCGTGGCAGTCAAAAGGAGATGAACACAAACAAAAAGTAAAGGATAGAAAAAGCCATACAAGAAGCTTTTCGTGGAGAAATTGGCTTGTTATTGATATAGTAAAACAAGGCAGTGGCAATACCAATACGGGAAATGTTGCTAGAAGATTCTTTGCTGATGAAGAAACGACAGCACGGATTACAGGGTTAGATGTTAGGATAATCCATAGGATTGGGGTTGTACTGAAGTGCATTTCATCGGGGCAGAGAATCAACTATGAAACATTTAAAAGCAATACTGCAATGCAACAGCAAACTTATATGTTGAGCTCTATCCATGGTATTACATGCCGTCAAGCCATATAAATTGTTAATCCATGGTCCTGAAATAGCAGATCATTTTTCCGTGCTTCCCATTGGATATTTATCCGAAGAAGCATCAGAAGCCAGAAACAAGGACTTCAGGAAATACAGATCCGAACATTCAAGGAAGTGTAATAGTATAGCGACTAACGAAGACATTCTTAACAATCTTCTTTTATCCTCGGATCCTCTGTTAAGTAGTATACGACGGACGATGCAAAAAGGAAAGAAGTTAAAATCAAAAGAAGTTAGTGAATTACTCATTCCAAACGATAATGAAATGGAATTTATAGACGTATCCACTATTCCTCAAATAGATTCTGAATCTGAATATAGTGAAAATGAATCGGATGAAGACAGGGATGATATCAATGATGAGGTGGACACTTGAGTTTACGTTTTTTTATATTGCCTTGTTACTTTGATAATTGAGTTTTAATATGTCGATTAGTTTTATGTTCATTATTTATTTTAAATTATATGTGTATTTTATGCTTTTAACATTAATAAGTAAATTAAAAACATTATTCTTAAGTTGATTTTTATCTATAGCCCATTTAATCCATTTAACATTTAGATTAAAGTTTTACCTACTTTCATGATATCTCAAAAAGTGCAAAAGGAGCAGGTTGTATCTTTAAAGAAAATGTGTCAAACATAGTAGTTATACAATTTTCAGAACTGAAATGCCCGAAAGTTATGAGATACTCAAAATTATAGGTAACTTTCCATGCAATAAAACATCTTTATTCGATTTATTCCTAAACTGGGCGAATAATGCTTGCCAGGTGGTAAATTATAATCACTAAGTGGGTAAACGAGTGCACATGTTTTATGACTGCGACTACAATGGTCATAAATTATTTAAATTGTTATTTTTTTGCCGATTTGCGAGGTGTTCGGAATTTTTGTCTTTGTAAAATCAATAATATTACATAAAAACATATTTTTAAATTATGTTCTTTTTGTAAACCTAAAGCGCATAAAAGGCATATGAATTCCACATAATATTGATTTAAATCCATTTTTAAGTTTAACCTACATTTCATCATATCTCAAAAAGTGCAAAAAAGTAGCACCATGTGTCTTTGGAGAAAATGTGTCAAATAGTAGAAAGACTATGCCATAAAAATTCCAGAACGAAAATGGACGAAAATGACGAGATATTCATATTTGTATGTAGCTTTCCATACAAGAAAACAAACTTATTCGATTTACTCCTAAAGTATAAGTCCTATCTTAAAATATCTAAAGATAGTTATAGTTTCTATTTAATATACAAATCGAATGGCGTATTCAGTTTTATGAAATTATGAATTTGATTTTTTAAATTCCCTATGTCCGATTTCGATTTCAAATGGACCAGCGTGCGCCGGCCCTATGGCACGATACAGACGAAAAAAGTAAATTTGACTCCGCACAATAACACGACGAAGGGCTCAAGAATACCAACCAATCAAAGTCAACAATGGAGGTTGACACAACAACTCAGACCTTTGTGGATGGTGGAAAAAAGGTTTAGAAAAAAAAAGTGAACACAAAGGGCGGAACGTGCCGCGGTAGTTGCGCGCGCGCACTGGTCTATGACAGGCGATATTACGGTATATTTTAATCAACAATAAAACCTTGCAAACTCTATACGGCGGGTATTACAATGAAAACTTTTCCCGTTTATTGTTCGTTGATTTTTGCGAGACGCGGGACGAAATTTTAAGGTCGGAAATCAATTGTTTATTGACGTGAACTATTTCGATTAATTGAAAATTGAATAGACATAAAAACTAAGTCAAATACTTTCTGCAAATTGGTTGATATTCTTGGTTATATTTACAAATTTATTGTTATTATATATAAAAAAAAAGTTATACAACTTCTCCTAAATTTTTCTGTGGATTTTGTTATTAAGAAAAACGGATACATAAAATTCCGCTATCACCAGACACTACACAGTTTGCATACGAAAACAATTGATCTACCGACACAGCTGATGCTAGAAAACATAATCATAATAAAAGGTTATAATATAAATGGCGGCGCGTGTATACATCAAATTATTCTGAGAAGGATGACGCCACATTACGGTAAATAGAAGTGAGTGACTGGACTCATTCTGTCGGCCGGTGTAGCAGCCGCTCAAGATAATCTACCACTTCGAGATGACACTTTAACAACTGCGAAACACGAAGGGGAAAATTTTATGATGAAAAAATATTTATTATGCAATTCGCTTTCCTAACAAGGTGACGACCCCTGACGATATACAGCTTGAAGAATCAAAGACGAAGCGTTAATGAAACCTTATCAACCCAAATTGGATCAACATGATAGGAAAGTTCCAGTGATCTTTCCTTAACTTGATAAGAGAGACTTAACGCCCCTAAGGATAAGATATCTGACAGAATAGAAACCAGGTCCAGATGATTGATGTTTCACTAGGTTAACGATATAGCTTTAAACAGACGGATGCAAGAACTCCAAAACAAAATATTTGTTCCTGTTAATTTTGCTGACACGTAATATCTGGTAAGCGTGCATTACACGCAACACCATAACATGCCATTAAATCTAATCATCGATATCGCCAACAATATAACGAATGTAAATTACGCGATGCTCTTTGTCGAAACTAGAGTCCGACAATAACATCCGAATACCACTACGTCTGATTTAAATTATCCGACGTACAGATGGACGGGGCGATTACATACCAAATTACGAATTTATCGTACAAGATCGCCGCCAGCCGATCCGTTTTCAATTGCCCGGGAAATCATCAGCCAGTCAGGGGGGAATTAGAAAGTTCCCCGAGTTTTAGTTTTATTGAAGTTTAATTTACGAAATTAGTGAGAAACTGCGCTCGCGCAGCCGCCGCATTTCGAAACGCGCCACGCCCGTTTAATTATAAAGTAAACATTTAACAATGAATTTTCTCTAGTACTTTTGAAATGTACTAGACTTGGTCCGCGACTTTATTTGCCTGAGAGCTAAGTGGAAACTATAATTTTAAATTGGTTTTGGAAGCTAATGAAGGCACTTCCCTTGGAGACAAAAATATAAATAATCGTCCACCGACATCAGTTTCTAGTAATATTTTTATTCTAGTTAGTTTACTTAAAATGTCTCCTAAAGATAACCAAATGTGAGAAACAGCCACCTAAGAACACCTTAAAGATATTTCCTTCATATAACTGTCATCGTAAAATCTAAAAATATTTTACAATCGTTTGATTGCGTTTTGATAGTCCATTAAAATAATATTTGTGGAGGCGTTGCCGTGAACACTTATTGGCTGACCACACACTTGACCTTTGCTTTTTTTTATTAACCAAGCTATGAATGCATTTATACATATTTTAAGATCATATTAATTTGTATTTAATATAAAACATCGACTTTTTCTATGGAATTTCTCAATGATCTGAGTTTTTAATTATGTGTAAGTGTAAACTTTTACATTCTACATAGATATATTTTTAAATAAATTATTGAAAGTTAATTAATGTTTGTATAAATAAACGATATGTTTAAACGTTTTTTCTTTCTTTTAAAGCTGACTGCACACTTTAGAACTTTTGAAAAAATATTTAATATTAATCTATTTCTGGGGCTTAAAATACGGTCCAAAATTTCGTAATGGACTTATTTTTTGTGTTCAACAGAGAGCACAATTATTACGAAGCTACATAATGCATACTCATGTGTTAACCACCAACTCTAGTCTCCGGGCGTCTAATGAGAACATCGCGTCGTGTCACGTGACAATGGCGTTTATCATTCTAACTCTGTTTATCTGTTTAATGGAAACCACTTTATTGTGTTAACTAGACGATAGTTAGTGTCGTTTTTGTTTCATTACGTCGAACCACTTTAGAAGACGCTTAAATTAGTGATGAAGTAAAAAAGAAGTAAAAAACGTGAAAATTTGTTTAGTGTTTGTATGTTGGTTAAAAGTAAATCAATAAAGCATGTAAACCAAAATCTACTTAGATTTTGTTCAAAAGTGGCATGAACATAAATCTCTTATTCTGATCGAATCGCAATATATTGAACCACTACCGAACGGCGTTCGATGATTAGTTTGGATATATCTTGAGACCCTGGGAAGGATATAGTTTACTTTTATTTCAAGAACATACATAACGGAAGTTTTATTCCAGAAAAACTCGCACGCGGGCTGAGCCATAAGCAGGGTCAGCGCGGTATCATCGACAAATTTGAATACGCCTTTACGCGGGTGGAATCTTGAGAAAAAACTAGTCATAGAACTAAGTATGTGACCATTTGCATATCAACTACTCACGCCTTAAACCCAAGCACCATTATGTTTAGTGGTGGCTTTCGTAGGATTCGATACACAACCCATTCATTAGAACTCTCACGAAGGTGTACTCAAGGCTGGTCGGAGGATGTCGCGGTGACATTTAGATGAATATCGTGATATGTCGCTACGAACGTGACGTTCTTGCCGGCCGCCGGCGCAGCGGAAGTGATCGGAAACTGAGACGTAAGACTATTTATGGGCGGTAGTGATGTTTTATGATTTGTTGTGAGAGTATTTTAACCGTGTACATTGAGGTGTGGGGTTCGATTCTCACTTTTATTGAGAGGAAATATTATAGTTACTTTATGATTTTTATATACCACGTAGACTGTTTTAGATGTACGGAGTATTAAGACATCGAATGACTCATGATTTGCTATAATATAAATAGCTTAGGAATTGAAACAACACAGCTACATAAATAAACGGTTAATATTACAAACTTTTTTTGAATTTGCTGAATCAACTAAAAAGTCCATCTTTAAAATGGTTCAGAGGTCAGTAGGGTAACTAGGTAGTAAGGTAGGTAGGTGAGCAATTTAGTTAGTAAAAAAAATCTTGTAGGTCCATTACGGCTCTGAGCCCTTATTCTGTATGATAGTGTAAACGCGTAACGCGGCCGTGTCATGTTATCTTCGAGAAATGTGCATGGAATGGTATTCTGTAAGCCAAATTTCTATAGTCCTAAACATGATGCATTGTGTTACGTACTTGTTACGCACTGTCAAAATAACGTGCGGGATAGAGAATCAGGCCCCTGGTGTAAAATCTAGATGTACATTCAACCACAAAAGTTGAACAAATCCAAAATTTCAAATCGCCTTTCACGTTGTGTCCGTAGCATTAATCGTTTTTTCTATACTAAAATAAACTTCAAAGGGTTTATTTTATTTTACACAGAGAAAAAGGAAATATATATAAATTCTTTTTCAACCATGGTTTTGATTGCGGGGTTTTCAATGAAAATAGTAGAAATTTTGATTGAAGTCAATGTTTTACACATTGAGCGTTTTGGAGTTATGAATTGGTTCAGCTACTTTTGTAGCTGACTGTACTTACGATTCAATGTCTAACATTCGCATAAACATAAGAAATCATTAAATATTAATTTCATTTTCATGTAACCTTACGAAGTATACACATACTTTAAAGTATACAAAGTCGGTCACATATGCATGAGTCATTTGATTAATTTTTTTATACAATGACATTACTACCTCGATTCAACACGCCAATTAGTTAGACATGTGTTTCCTGATAGTACAGAGTATGAATTTATCGATAAAATTCAATCAATACTTATCTACGATACAGCGTCACGTATACCGATAAATACGATATGAATATTAATGAAGAATTTTAATAACTGAAAGCATTCCTTTATCAATGCTATGCAGTATGAGTATTTTGTTTCAATCTATTTGCAGACGTTTGTAGTCTGTAACAAGGTTTAATTTATGAAAATATTTTTATAAGTTGTTTTACTTCTCTGTCATTGTTCTAAAACATTATTTAAAACCCAACTGATATTATTTGTAATTTGTAAATATTGAATCTATTGAACAGGAAAACAACAATGGCGGCAATAGACAATCCGCAAACAATGACGTCACCCTAGAAGTCCTTAAACACTAAAACCGGCCGGCAAATATAGCAGCAATCACTACTGTATAATTTAAAAACGCTTTATACCAAATTATACGTACAAAAAAACGTTTGATCGACATGTAAAAATTCACAAGCCGACCACGAGATCACGGCTTGTTGAATAATATTCTTACAACGTAGTCAGTTCGGTGCTTCGGTCACGACTTTTCTATGTACTTTTTTGTTTAGATCAATTTGGTGCTATGCGTTACATGTACGCCTAAAATAATGCTAAAAACCCATGATGATGTCATCCTAATGATGTCTAAGTTCATTATTATCAATGTCATTTTTTGTGTCGGATTTGATAAGGTTTGGATAATGATTTGTGAATGATAAATGATACTTTCTTGAGTTTGGCTTCGATTTTAATAATAAAATTTGTAAATATTAAAAAAATATTTAAACCTGATCTGCTAATTATAATAAAATGTTCGTTGACCTTTAAATCAACCTTACATTACATTTAAAAATAATGTAAATAATTCTGAAAAAGGAAACATTCTTTTATCTATATCCCACACATAATGAAATGAGCCTGAAAAAATATTCTCGCGTAGCTAAAGATCTATGTCAAATATACAACATTTTGAATGTATTGCATTATTTAAATATTTTATATTTCAAAGATTTCTGTCCTTTATAAATATTTGTCAAATATACATCATTTTGAGTGTAGATATTAGACTTATGATTAAAACAATTAGGCGTTTTTTTGATGAATTTTACCGACAAATATCAAACTTATGCAGTTGTAAATAAGATACAGTCGAATAATACTGGCTTCCACATACGATGCAACAATAAAACGTGTATGTACCGTTTGTTCATAACGCAGTGTAATAATTCCTGCATCGTGTACGTTTGTTGCCTTCGCACCATCACTCTAACGACTGTAATTGGTGTTATTACCACTAGAGCAATGCCAACACGGTGAATCAACTTCGACAGGGTTGTCAGCTTCTGCCGCACGCTTGGAATGGCTGATATTTTGATAACTAGGCTGGTAATTGCTACTTCATTCATATAGCAATATACTTATACTAAGTAATTATATTTTTAGTAGGATAAAAGTAGCGTATAACATACAGGAGTAATGTGGCTTCCTTTTAGTGAAAAAAATGGTTTAGTGGTTGCTGAGATTAGCGCGTTCAAACAAACAAACTCATCAGCTTTATATTATATTAGTACACATTATCTTTTACCTAAAAATAAATTTAATTGTAATAGGATTACAAATGAAAATTGTATGTTGTTACGTTCTAAAAATGTTCCCACAAATGAATAACGAGAGCTAGTAATCATCACACGAGGGAATAATAACTTTAACACCATTCCGATAACACCAAATTTAAGTGTCATCATTGATAAATACAATTGTATTGCCCGACAACACTAACACATGTACGGACAGCACAACAACCATCATGTCTTAACAGCAATGGTACAGTCCGAAAAGGAAAACGCATATACCTCCCCTATCCTTTAAATACAACGTGTAATAAATTATATTTTCTGAAATTTTCTAAAGTTAAATTAACCGAAAAAATTATAATCAACTATAAAAATTAAAAGAACTAGTACATCTTATTTTAGCAACATTATAAACACATAAGAAAGTTAGGATGTTTCTTACACTAAATAAAAAACAACTGAACGAATACTGATGAAATTTGGCACATCGGAAAAGGTCTATTATCCAGGCTAAGCCGGGCAACACACGAAATAAACAACAACAGAACATCGTTCCGATTAACAGTAAATTCAAATGTCATCCCAGAAATCAATTCAATCGACAACACCCAATACATGTACAGACAGCAGAACAATCGTAATTTCGTAACACCGCGGTCCCGAGACAGACGTGTGCTATCTCTGTAATTGACAGGCCGCAGTCCCTTTGTTTTAGGTAATAACACCCACGTGCGGACAGCTTGAAGCCCGGTGATTGGGATGCGTTGTTAGTCGCGATCGTGTGTAGGATTGACAAGTTGAAGATGTTTGGGATGAGATGAGATTCTATTTATTTATTCATACTCTTTAGCAAATAAGAAACGAGAGACAAAAGGCATTCAAATGAAGGTCTTATCGCTCTAGGTTAATGTCTTTTGGAGAACTATGGAATAGATTTAAAAACGAGAAAGAGTTCTATTTAGTGAGAATTAATAATTAAATGCCAATAATATTATTGCCATCGGTGAAGATTAAATCCATTTTTGATAAAAACGCATTTTGCATACTTTACTGTAGTATAGTTTCTATCATTCTAAAATCACCCTTAAATCTAAGATAAAAGTAACAACACACTAATATAGAGTAACAGCGTTAAAGAAAAAGCATATTAGATAGCCGAGGTGGTCCGCTAACATTACTCAAATAAAAGAATACACGACTTTTAATTTGCGGATCTATTCAAACGCAACACAACAAAAGTTAACATCGGCAAATCAATCGATGTTCTTACACAAATCGACATTCAGGAAGTTACAAGTCATCGTAATTCGGTTTATCTCTTCACAATGTAGATACAATTTCGATAACGAGATGAGAATCACGGTAGCGCGAATCCAGCCCAAGGTCCAACATTGGCGCATGCCGCCGGAGTCATCGGCCGTAAGCGACGGATTTAGCCGAACCACAGACGGAAATAGCCGATTGTCCAGAAAGCACGCGCTGCCCGCCTTACTGCTAGTGCGCGAATGAGTATCAATCTGAGATCAGTTTCCAGCAGCATTTATTTTGATATCTAATGAGAAATTTTACCATATAACGATCTAATTACATTCAATCCAATTAGGCAACCAAGTTTTTGTAGTAAACAGGATTGTAATTTTACTAGTACTTATAAATATTAAGTTTTATGAGGTGCGTAATTTTATTATGTTTTATAACGTGCAGAATAAATAACCCAATAAAGATGACATGCATATGTGAACAATTTATGTAGATTGTAAATATTTGTTCACTTATACCTAGTCTTGCCATAAATATTGTAATAAAGAAAAAAGAAAATTGTTAACTGCAAATAACATTTATTACTTTTACAGTGTGTCAGTTTAATACATAAATATAAAACAATTAAAAATATAAAAAGCTTATTCGAAGTGGTCTCCATTGGCTGCAATACAGTCCTTTAAACGATGAGGCCAGTTATCAATAGAAGCACGCACTCTTTCCATGGGAAAATTCTTCACTGCCAATCGTATAGATTGTTTTAGGGACTCCAAATTATCATGGCGTTTAGAGCAAGCTGTACTCTCTAAAACTGACCACAAATCATAATCCAGCGGATTAAGATCGGGACTAGACGACGGCCAGTCTTCAGCTCTGATGAAGTCCGAAACGTTCGATTCCAACCAAGACTGCGTGGACCGAGCTTTATGACCCGGCGCCGAGTCTTGCTGGAAGGACCATACTTGGTTATTGAACATGGTGATGTTAAGGGGCTTAACTACCTTCTCAAGAATGGTATCTTGATACACTTGTGCCGATGTTTTGATACCTTTTTCACAAAAATATGGCTCAGTCACTCCTTCATAGCTAACACCCCACCAAACCATCACTGAAGTCGGATAATGTCCACGTTGCACTCTGTCGACTAATTGGGAAGCTTCCTTAGAGCTTTGAGCATAAATACGGTCATTTTGTTTGTTAAAATGTTGCTCAATTGTAAAAATTTTCTCATCCGTAAACAAAATTTTTCTGTGACCTCCCTTTGCGTACCGCTTCAGTAGTTGTTTCGATTTTACCACCCTATTCTTCTTTAAATTATCAGTTAAGAAATGGCCAGTGCGTCTCTTATAGGCTGCAAGTCCTAAGTCATCTTTTAAAATACGCGACATGGTTCTAGGTGCTATCTTCATTTCCCGAGATAAAATCTTTTGCTTTCGGACAGGATTTCTTCGAATTCTTTCCCTTACTGCTTTGACCACCTTTTTCGTACGAACACTACGTGGACGGCCAGATCTTTTCTGTCACAAACAGAGGAGGTCTCATTGTACCTATTAATAGCCCGGTACACAAACATTTTACTAATACCAAGTGTATGGAGAGTTTTAAAAATTGCATTTGGCTCCATACCTACTTTGTGTAATGCTATCACAGCGATTCGGTTCTCTTTATCACCCCACACCATTTTAATATCGCAAAATATTTTACAATGTATTGGCGCCAAAATGAGAAAACACAATGAACAATCGTATAAAAATGACAGATTCGAAATTCAAATGTAATATTTTTTTATAATTAAGTGTAACAGTATTTATGGCCAGACTAAGTAAATATGCACACGGAAAATTACCCAAGTTCTGTAACTAATAACCATGGCCATTTCCTTACCGTCATAACAGATCGCTTATTAATAATTTTAGCATTAGTTAGACTAAAATAAGATATATAATAACACCAAACGTTTACGAAAACTTATCCCGAATTAAATAATCAATAGAAGATGACACGTGCCATAAAATAAGACTTGTATATGAAGTAGAACATATTAGTGCTATCCAAAACTAGGCAACCCTTGGCAACAACTGAGGCGAGACATGTGGTGCTCATGTATGAAACACATTCATGACACTGGGCAAGCAGTCTGCCAAATTATGCAGGAAATGAGGTGCGCAATTTTTTTGTACTCAAACAATAGCACGTTGAGGTTGAATTTGTCCAGTTACAAGTTGGGCAACATTTATTCCAATTATTGTCTGATAATAAATACATTACAATCTCGAAAATTCTGTTGTCAGCATAGAACATTCCCTCCAGCTTTGCATCGTTCTTCAAATTGTATCAACCAACCAACCAACCTTCACGGCGTCCGCGAATCTAAATTAGTTTTGGACAAAAAACCACCATTGTTGTCAGATTGTGCGCCCATCGTGACCGCTTGTGGAGAATCGATTTCAAGGTCTCGCGACCACGAATCATGTTCAGTACTGAAGGTTGATTGAAATGCAGGACGCAGTGTAGAAATTTAGAAAAGATTTATATGCTAGTGATACAAAACTATTTACTTAAAAATGATTAAAGATTTTGAATCGTAATTAATTGAATTTAGGATTCATTTATTTTAACTGTACATTAGATATGATTATTATCAACCATGTCATATACGAAGATATCCTACGATTTAAAATTTCAAGATTCTACTAATTTGTTTTTAATGCTGAACTGACATCAGTTATAGTAACTGATGAAACGACTTGTACTTCCCCTCTTTTAGTTTCATAAACTCAGCCTTTTTCATAAACTGAAGTGACATTATGCATTGTTAATTTTTAAAGTAGATGGATAAAAAGAAAACAAAACTCTTGGAATATATTGAAGCAACGAATTATTAGCTCTTTTGAGAACTGGCGTCATGGATAGCGAATGTAACACCGTTACCCCTATAAAAAGCATGACAATTACTGGTAATTGTATCTCGAATAACTGAGATACAAAGACGTCAAATAAATAGCCTAACATTGTCGCACTAGTAAAAAGTAGAAGATGAAACGTGGATCCGTGCGAGTATAGCTAAAGTTTCCGTCTAGAAAATTCCATGTAGGCTGGTGTGATCGAAACTATACTATGCAAAAAAGCGATACAATCCAATAAAATTTAACTATTTTTTGGACAATCATCACATCCGAAAAATAATTTAATTTTAATATCTAACATTCGCGTAAACATAAGAAATCAGTTAATTTTAATGGGATACAATCCTTTATTTATTTTATGCGCGTAAATCAACACAAATGATACGTAAAGCTCGACAACTAAAACACTGGCATTTAACGCGACTACAAAAATAGTTTGTGTCATTTAGATTTGAACTAATTCCAGAGACCGCTGCGGTAGAACTAGTTCGTCTAAACCTGTTACTTCCAGGCGATTTCGTAAAAATAGATCCGAAAGGTGAACTAAATACGAACGTAGTTGCTAATCAGTAACGAAATAACGAACTTAACACCCAACTAGTTTCTCATGGACGTAAGTAACCGATCCGAACGCTGCTGCAGGGAAAAGGCCTTGGAAATTATTTTAAGAGAAAGTAAATTATAATTGATAGTGCCTAGTTATTGTGCTACTGCAACTGCGGCTGTTTATGTTGGTAATTAGAATACGAAAGCACTTATGATGTAAGTCATACTTATCGAAAAATGAATCTGTAAAATGTTCAGTAACTTCACATTTGAATAAAAAGAAGACCACCACTTTATCAAAACGCGTTTGTCATCAAAAACAATCATGCATCCTTGATCCTTAAAATATTTACGTATAAAAAAAGCTTCTGCATGCAATGTCTTAAAAATGACCCGAGACTATAAAAACATCCTGCTCAAGTAGATAAAGCTAGCCCAATTCTCCGCATATAGCCTAGACTTGCACGTGGTAAAGGTCGATCTGTGATAAGCACACATGCTTCTTGGAGTAATGGCGTCGACCCCACCGACCTATCACGTCGCGACACCGCGCGCCGCCGCGCCACACCGTAGGTGTCGCTTGGGTTACATGTCTATTGGTTGTGGTTTTTACGAGAGCATTAACTCAGGACGGTTAAAACGAACTTGGTGGCCAGCTGCCAGCTTTTTATATGGAAAAGTCAATGAAGTTTTTGTTCTTAGATTTTTTAAGTTTTTCGCGGTGTGATTTCTACTTCAGTTTTGCGGCGCAGGAGTTGACAAGCTGATTTTCAAAATTAGATTCAGTAAATTTTAGGATCTGCAAGTCTTTCGACCAGGGTAGGACGTCCCATAGTACCTGATACTCCCGGGGGAACCATTAATTTGTATGATAGTGTGTATAAAGACTATCTGAATGCGTTTTGAAAATACTAACGTTAGTGATTTTTTGTGTTTACATATTCCTGATTTATTTTTCAACCCTACAACAGTCCAATGACGTTGATTAGAAAACTAAATTAACACAGCAAGAACCACAATTTCCATTCACGCTTCCACGTATCGTACTAACTGCGGCAATACCACTTTTACATATGCCATAATGGCTCACTGGACATATTCGAGTTATACATAATTGTGTCCAATTACATTCAGCCATTGCGTACGGTATTGATCTTGTGTTGAGGCACCGCGGTTAGATAAATCAGTGATCAGAGAAATCAATCTAGCAAGCACCGTTATAATATAGGTTATGTCACCGCAAAAGGAAGGACGGACGTGCGAACGGCCGCGCTTGCGTTAGGGTTGTCGCGCTCAACTTTTTATTGTAATAAATTATTAATGTATTATGGTGTTTAGTCACATAACTGTGCTATAATTTCTCATTTCTCAAAGGGTATATGATTGATCAGGCTAGGGCTTGCATACTATCGATTTTATATTATATATAGACACCAATAGTATTGATAAGTCAACCAAGTATCATTAAACTAATCATTACCAATAAACATCAAAACTAACAAGTGTGTGACAAATTCACGTTTAAATAACAAACATCTATGAACTGAAGACAAACCTGACAGCGGAAATACATAGTTTGACCTAAATAAACAAAACGGGCGCGAAGACGCTTACGCTGACACGTTGATGACAAATTACGGAGAAATAGACGACATTTCCAAAACCGGCATAACAGTACAGGTGTCTTGCCTGTGTCGGAAATAGACATTTTCAAAAGCTAACAAATTATTGTTTGCGAGCAGCATAAAACTATTATTAGTAAATTTAAAAAATAAAAATTACTTAATTTTGCAATTCAGTGTACTTTCCAACAGGCCAGCATAATTGTGTCGACTGGCAAGGGGTAATCATCTCTCGTCATCGACACTGTCTGGACCCTACTCCACTTACCATCAGGCGCACTGAGATAACTTTGCCATATCCATATAACAAATAATTGTAATTTTATTAACACGTAATATTTTAACAGCACAAGAAGACGACCAATTAACCATTCATATCATTATGCTATAACTTCCTGTCATGAGTTCATAATTTCTTGCTATACCATGACTATTATTCACTCATAGACATCTACCTATACAGGGTCATTTTGACAACGCGTTACTAAATTAAACCACAGGCTTATCTACTTGAAAATAACACTTTACAATAAGTTACTTAAGCCGTAGATGTAAAATAAAAAAGTGTTAATTTCGAACAAAACAAATTAATAAAAAGTCATTTTAATTTTACGCGCCCAAATCCACTACTTCTACTTTAAAAGAATTCATTGCAGTAATAACATCAAACTTTCATTCAGAAATATACTCACGCACGCGCCACATTCTCATTAAATTACAAAATGGTAAAAAAATGGTAAAAAAACTAAAACCAGGATTTTTGATGAAAATATTCGTTATTAAAGGATGATTTTTGGCACAATGTCAGCAAAAGGGAAGACGAGTATGTGGTTTCATTTAAAAACAGAACGTAAAAATGACCCTG
Organism: Manduca sexta; assembly: GCF_014839805.1. Taxonomy (NCBI): domain Eukaryota; kingdom Metazoa; phylum Arthropoda; class Insecta; order Lepidoptera; family Sphingidae; genus Manduca; species Manduca sexta. The sequence goes on along the minus strand of NC_051120.1, from coordinate 3,584,369 downwards.
TATAATACATATAAAAATATTTATGCTATTTTACAGATGTCACCCCCGGACACTGCGCGATTTTCCCAGCGTATTACCATCGAATATTCCCAACGTACTGTTAATCCGTTATGATGGGACCATATTCGCACTCCCTGAACGCTAAACGTGACAAATGTAGCTGTTTGACATAATGGAGGTTATGGTTTCTTTACTATATTATTTAATACTAGATAAATAAGTAAAATATAAGTTAGTTTATTGATTTTCCGAAACGTATTATCTGCCAATAATTCCGCCAAAATGTATTAACGTATTTCAGGTTTAAGTTTGAATAAACAAACAAGAATATTGATTACGTATGTTTAAGTTTCGGTAACGAGTGTGCATTTACTTCTAAATAACACATAATTTTTCTCGAATACAATAATTATAAATCGATAACCTTTGTAGTAGATTTTTAATTTACAAAACATAAATTACAAATCCCTGGATAGAAGACAGCTTAACTCAGAACCTAGATAAAAATCTCATTGAATAAAACTGGGAGAAAATTCAATACATTCGTTTTGTTAGCCCCATTATAAAGCGCTTCAATCGGTGTCGCGCGCACAGATGGTTCCTACCAGTGGGAGTTGTGAAGCTTTGTACCTTATAAGGGCAACGAGCGAGTATTCAATCGTATAGTAAGCATTTGCATCTGATTTCTAGTATTCTAGTCGTGTTGAACTAGGTTTCAGGACTTGGTTATTAGGACATTGGATGATTTATAATAGTCTAGATATTTCAGAAACCTGTTAACAATCCTGGATCATTTTCTAGATTATTCGATGTTTGATTACTATATATCTGTGCAAACCGCCTGCCTGTTGTCATTCACTATGGATGCCCAAGAACAGGGACAATACAATCCCATGCTATCAAGTACTAAGCTCCCCATGATACTAAGTGCGCTCTTCCGAGAGATAATGATAAGCCTTCATACTGCATTTGCCTAGAAATAATATAATATGGTTTCTGAAATTATTAATTACGTCACTCTTGTAGAAAGAAAATTTGTGACAGTCATTGAAATAAACATCTACAACTCACAAGGCCCTTGACACTATTTTGGGAGTCATTACATAAGTATGATCATGTTAAATTGCCGTAAGATTAATTTCCGTCGGAATGTCCGACGAAAATAGTACATTTATGTTTTTTATTACAAATTATTTCAAGTAAATCTTACGATTGCTAGCGTAAATAAATACCATAATGATCTTATTTTTATCATTATTTCTATATAAAAATACTGAACAAAGCACTACATGTGTTCGTTAATTTTAATAACAATAAAATTTTACTCTTACTAATATTATAAATTTGTGAGTTTGTAAAACTGGGTGTTTGTATGTTTGTTAGAAGTAAACGACGAAGGAACTGAACAGATTTGATTGACATATGGTACACAGGTAGATCATGTCCTGGATTATCATATAGGCTACTTTCAATCCCTGTAATTTGCTCTCATGAAGAAAAAAATGATTTTTTTTTAATATGGCTTTTAAATACAGGGCGCTATGTCGAACGGAGTTTTAACGAATTATATGAACGAAAACGGGAAAACTTTCGCGCTGGCGAAGCCGCAAACAGTTGATCATGTAATACATTAAGTCACAGACATAATTCTAACCCTAAACCTATAATAACAGTTTCGTATAATTGGCATCACAGTACTCAAAGCAGAAAAATCAACAGACGTTAATAATCCCCAATCAGAAATAATTTTCATTAAACACAGTGTCATTATGTAACCTAACCGCTTATATCATTAGAACAAAAACATCACCGAGTTAAACTTCGGCAATGCGACGGCTAATCACTTTCACGAGATATTTTTTCAAAGCAGTGCTTCACACCTCTCTAATTACTTAATTGTGTTTTGTCACAAATGATTGGCACAACACAATTACAACACTGTTACGAACAAACTTTTTAAAAAGATATTGTTTTTTGTTACTAACCGTTCCTTATACAATTACATGGTATATTAAAACAAATCTGTTTCTATATTTTTATGAAACAATTCTAATACTTTTCAATGGTACAGTCCATACAAACAACTTTAGTAAAGTTGTACGCCTACTGGCGATAATAAACAACGTTATAATATGCGTTCAGTTGATTTCGTTGCATGTTGTACATTTAACTGTTTGTATACCGGTAGAACAAATTATACTAACCCCCATTCCTGATTCTCACAGCGGTAGCGTACATAGCTCGCTTAATGGGCACAAATTAACTCGGCTACACATAATGCCGCCATTGGAATTGTACAAATGCAATTAATTCAATAATTGAAGTACGCTATTTGTGCTGCATGAATTCACCAGTCGATGGGAAACGAGGGTTAATTTTTTAGTCTCATATGTGCATTCATAGGAATTTACTAAACAAAAATATTTCAAAGAATCTCTAAATTATTATTTAGTTCAGATCATTGTTCTTATTAGCACATTTTTCAAGTAATATTAAGCTTTAACAGCCATTCAAAAATTGCCATAGCGGACGGTATTTCACGTCCACACGGCGGGGTATTGGTAAAGTTTTCAACTAGCAATAATCGCACCTCGGATAAACCTCATTGGTTACGATATTGCCTCTGCGCAAAGTTAACCATTCGGCGGAGCGGCCGCTACTTAGAGTTTTGCAGTTCACCAAACCATAGCGCGATGTAATTCGATCGTGCTGCCATCTATTGGCGTTTTACGAACTACTCGTTGAGTACATTCGACGCACTTTCGTGCGTTCAAAGGCGCTAGTGTAGGCAATGCAGCAATTAATTTTATGATTCATAAACAAGACTGCTCAAAAGTAGTCCATGACAAATTCAAAACGCTTTCATGGCATGAAGATCAAAAGATAGAATGATTGCGGACAAAGCTAATGATGGGAAAGAGTTTGTATGAGAGCAGAAACTATTTCATTATACGTAGAATCATTTTATGAGGCAATCTGTAATCACTGGTTAGGTAGTAATTAGACTATAAAACAATTCAATTATAGTATCGGATTGGGAGATCATTATTTTAACTTAGAAAGTGCGAAACACAACATTTATTACCGATTTCCTCCATAAATACAAAATTTAAAAGGCATAAAAATGTTATGCGTACATTTTGAATGATTACCTACTACCATATTAGTCTAAACTATTTAAATAATATCGTATCGACGTGAAAAGATATTATAATTAACCATAATCGGTATGCTTTTCTTTCTAGCCGTGTTATGGGAAAACATAACCTAGGAAAGTGAAATCACAAATTAATATGATCTACTTCCTGCAAAACTGCCCGCAGCATCGGCATTACATAAATATGAAGTAGAAGAAATCACACTCGTGCAAGTTGACAGACAGGCGAATCGAATTGTAGCACCACTAAGGGCGGATCGCCATGGCGAATCAATGAAATTGAGACCACTATCAACTGTTATAGTGATGTTCTCAACTGCGATGCGGATTACGAATTATTGCGCGGTTATATTGTCGTCTGTTGGTGAGGGTTAACTTTTTTTTCGGTCAATCGAGCGTAACTATTATTTCAGAATTATTTATTAAATGACATTGAAATATTTCTATTTACAAAAGTTTTATGGTGAACAGGAAATTTAATATTGATTATCGCAATTAAAGTTGTGACAATAATTTACGATTACGGCAGAATGTGTACTAAAACTTTGATCTAGATTAGACTTTCTATTAATACAAGATTGCGATGACATAAAAACCCATTGATTTATTACACTTGTCCGTTAATCGATAAAATACTGGCACTAATTAGAACACCTCAGAATGATAAATCGTCTACGTAGTTTTCAGGAAAATGCGGATTAACTGCATTGCGGATGCGGATATCCGCATCAGCCCTAATCAGTGGGTCGTAAGTTACTCTGACGTAATGATATTCACAAGTACCCGCGTTAGGTAAACCAAATGAGCCGTGAAGGAATAGTACCGTGAAATTGCCGATGATGGCAGTCTGATGTAATGGTCACCCATTGTTCGCCGTCGATGGTCACCGTTCGTTGCGCTGCACCTGCGTTACCTAATTTGGAAATTAGGCATTGACGCCTTAAGTGCATGGCGGAGAAAATTGAATTACTTTTTTTATGGTAGCATAATCAATGGGTTTTTTAAGGCATTTTTTTATTACTTAAGTGTTTCAATATTGTTTACCTTAATGTTTTTACGTTTATAAGGTGCGTACATAATAGTTTATTTAAATATAAAAATATGATTTTTAAATATTAAACATCATGTAGAAAGACTTAATTGTCCACAGGCAAAATTAACTCTAAATGGATTTATCCCCTAAGGAAAATACAACAAAAACACGATCATTTCTCAGCAAGTGTAATTAATAATAATTCGCCTTTATTTATACTTGTAAGAATTCATTGTAAGATAAATAAAGGAAATAGGAATGTAAAACAGGTAGCCCCTGGCAAAGAATGCAGTGCGTTAATAGGATTAAGCGCGATTAAAATGAGTACACGTGAGTTAATTCTAGCTCCGCAACATTTGCAGCCATTCAAAATACTTTAACCTCTACATTTATTGTTTAGTTTTTATGCGCGATTGCCAACACAACAATTTGTTATATATTTAGTAGAAGCATTCATTTTGTCAATATATATGTTATGCACATCCTGTTTCACAAGAGAGAGAGAAAGAGAGTTGTTGGCACTTTACGAAGAAGAAAATACCTTTTTTTATTTATTTAAATGCAAAACTGAGTACTAATCATATGAACTTATGATTAGGAATCTGCCGGTTGAAAATAACATTTAGATTCTGGAGATATCTTAGACTAATGAAGAAGTTTTAGCAACATTTTTAATATACAATCTCAATCGCTTTTTCGATCTATCTCCAACAAGGACCAATCAGAACAAAGACTTTTTGACACGCTTACAAATGAGTTATTTCGATTGGTTAATTCTCAGAATCGGATTGAAGAGAGAGATCGCTTATTGAAAACGGCTGCTAATCAGTTTTTAGATAAACACTACGAGCGAGATGCACAAAGGTTTCAAAGGCAGAGTTTATTTAAATTGATCGTAAAGCTCATCTTGCGTTTATTAATTGTGACTCACCAGAATCCAGAGACGATTACAAAACGTGTCCTTGCAACTAACGTATCGAGTTGTGAATTTACAATCTAATTTGTTATGTTTAAACACAGCGTAATGATACAGTGCGAAGGTAAGCACAAACATTAAATTGAGTTAAAACGGCTGAAACATAGAAGCTGTATGTTAAGTCAAATGTTACAAAATTGGCATAACATAAATAATAAAATAAAGCATATGTCATTTGCGAAAGAATATTTCATTTAAGTAAAGGTGTAACGAGAGGCTATTTACTAGTATTTATTTACATATGTGTTAAAACATGCACCGCTTATTCTTCTAACTAATGCAATCATAAACTAAGTGAGTTTTATCGTGCATCATATCATTGACAGTGATTGTATAATTTTTATCATTGTTTGTGAAATACAATAAGTTAAATTTGATATTATGTATCACCTACTGAGCCATTCATCTCGGTGATTCTCAAAATTATCTACAAGAAAAAGAAAGTGACAAAGCGGTGGCTAGTAAGGAAACTGATTGACAACACTTATTTTTAATTTGTGAATTGACATTTCTATACCAGTATTTCATAACCTGAATTTATTACTGTCCATCCAATCTATTTCTTACATTGTTTAAATAATATCTTGTCTTCACAATTTCACTTTCCCTGTTACTCGTCAATTTATAACACAATATACAGAATCAATATCTTCGTCAGAGTCCTCATTAAAGACGAGTGTATGCAAATGAGTGTAGATGATTCATTGTTATATTGCACTGTGAATGAACGCATCTGCAGGTCCTTTTGTGGAAGCGTCTGACAAGTTTTAGACTCTGGTACGAGTTATAAGTGAATAAGACAAAATAATATTCAAGACATAATATGATCTAGACGTCAATTGCGTAGAGGTTTAAAAGAAGGCTTGATCAGTCTCATGTTTCAGGCATTAGTGCCAACTTAACAATAGATTTAAATAAGCCATAATAGATTAACAATAGTTTTGTCATTGTCGTATATAGGTAAAATATCCTTCAGAGTGTAGCCACTTATTGCAAAAGTATATGAAAATTAGAGGGGAGAAATAATGAAATATTATTCACCAACCATTACAAAGTAATCATGATAATCAGTAGGTACAATGATAAGAAAATCATAATTAACACCTGCAACACCTATAGCCCATTCAGCTTTTATATTTTGACTCAGACCCTGCGCAGGCGCATTGCTCAATGCGCAGCTGCGCCGGAGCAGGGTGCATGTGTCGCGGGCGCACGTGTTTCACAACGCTCCGAGTGGGGTACCCGGGCAATACTATCGCACATTACTGACAATGCAACCGGTGGAACTTCTTACTGTAAGCAGCAGCAAACATAGATGGCCCGCGATGGAATTTCTTATTGTTAGCATGGTGAAACGTAAGCGTTCTGTGAAATGACGTGAATGAATCCCACATTTGCATGTGTATACAAATAGAACGACGTAATTGTTATGGTTTAATGTCTCGATTAATAAAGACATGACTATATGTATATTATCTATGTCTTGGAATAATAGAAAAATAATAATATGATAACGATTTGTCATTTTGTTAATGTAAGAACCTCATTGACCCAACTACGAACTCAAGCACAACGAAAATTCTCGGGAAACCAGCAAACAATCAACCATTAAGAGCTAACACATCAAGTCGTTGGAAAATAGTTCGCCCACAAGTCGACGCTGTGCGTTAGGCCTTAGATTTACGTTTATTGGCCCTGCCAATTACGCAGCCCACGCGCCTTAGATAAGTTCAATAGTTAAACGCTTGTAAACTTTGAACTTTATATTTGACTGTCAAGTTGAGCCTTGACTGAATTAGATACTGACGTTGATGACTGACTGTCACGAATGGCAGTTTTGCATGTCATTATTAACTTGAAAGTGAATGCTGTTGTGTTTGAAGTAATAATAATAAAAAAAAATGGCATAAATATAGCATGAAATTTGCTGAAACTTAGTAGGCGTTTCATTTTCATACTACATAGTCACACTAAGTAAATATTAAATTATAAATTCTATACGATTATAATTCACCAACGAATTGCTATTAAATAAGGTAAAGTTATTAAGCCCAAACGAAACGTTTAATTGAATTTATTACATTCATAAATTAATAAGTAAATAGAGAAATAAATTGTCAAACCGACCAGTTTCGTGAAACATTAAATGGTGTTACAAAGCTATTAATATACGCATTCGTTTCATTTAATACAGAAATTGTATTTAAACCGAACGCGTCTATAAACCATGTTATAAATACTGGGGTCATTAGATATTGGCTTTGATAACTGTATCCAATTAAAATATGCATGAATAATTGTCAAAGAAGGCAGATAAAGGCAAGGAAAATATTCTTACGTAATATATTATAAAAGGTAAATCTAATTGGAAAAAATTAGAGAAAGGAACAATAAGTGAAGTTACGTGGGATTCAATAGTAATGAATCAAGATGAAAATATTACAATACTATTACTTATCATTACTATCGAATAAGACACTAAAATTGATAGAAAAGAAAGAATACGTGAAAAATACCAAAAGAATTTATTAGAAATAAAGAACCAAGGAAGTAATCCACTCATATCCATGTAATCTACCAGATAATCAATTATAAAGAACGAAAAGTCCAAGATACAATGTATTTCTCACGGAATTGCATCAATACTCGAATGCACTCCGGTAACCAATTACCACGGGCGCACGGTGCAACGCACCATGCTAATCTGATAACGTTTATAGCTTAACGGGCTTCGTTGATAAGGAATTACTGTGGGATCATTGCATATTCGTGTTTGTGTGTCACGCGTATGCAAATAGTTTTAAGAAAACTATAATGTAAGAAGTCGACGTAACGTTGTTTGGGTAATTCATCGTGTATGTGGGAAAATTATTTTGACTTTGCATTGAAGATAATTTAACTTCAACTAATATTAGGTTGTTGCTGAAATAAAATTGTCTTTGGCTAATTATTTTTGACACTTCATCCATATAAAGCCAAAAACATTTTTGATACTTTTATGTACAATAAATTCCCAATATATCTTGCTTATCCAGCATTATAACAAACAACGTAATAAACAAACAATCGAAAGTACATCGAGATAACATTGTAGATAAAGTGTAAAATAAGTTTATCACAGATAAGTAAAACACTGCAATAAGTTTTTGTCGCAAACGCGACGATAGTCACGACCTACAAGAAAACAATAGGGTGCATAACATAACTCAAGATTTAATGCTGTAGCGGTCGTAATTTAGATTTAACAACCTTATTCATACCTTGCTTACATCAAACCCACGTACAGCGAATTAGTTAGGTCATTTACCTGAAACAAGAGACGTAAAACATGATTAAAATGTCAACACTTAAAAATTACGATATTGCGAGGTGCCGCTCGACCCCAGAGTTCAAGTAACACACTGCACTTTCAAGCGAGTACTTAATTGAAACCGTAGACGACAAATTGTTTGACATGAAATTTCCATTCAAAACTAAATGGACGGAACACATTGTTTTACATTCGTATTGCACAAGAACACTTGGGAAAGGAATTTTTTGTTCAAACAATATTGTAATAATAGAAAACCTGGTGTTATGGATTTGGAACAATGTTTCTCTGTTACTCAATTTATAATAACGACGGTATTGACCATGAAGTGTGGAATGTTTAAATTATAAAAAATACAGGCTGTCTAGACTTTACTTAATTAAAATATAGGCCTTGTAATATGTAACGTACACTATAAAAGAATTCTAGAGATTTTATAACATTTAAATGTAAATTCTACATCAACACTTCGATAATTTGCTTCCAACAATTAACACGGGTAATAAACAAGCATGCGTACATTACATGATATAAATTTCTTATGTTACACAAAAGGGAAGAGATCAAGATTCTTGACGGATCATTTGTCAAATACAAAATTAACACGTAATTTACTTCGACAAATTAAATGAAAGTTCAGCGAATCACTGCCGGCAAAATAACAGTGATCATCATTGACTGTTGAAATGCAAAACATGGTGATCTAACAGCGTCGGATGCCATTATACGAGTGGCAATTATGTGAACTGCGGTTGGCAACGTCGGTATATTACAAAATTGATGGGTGAAAAATTGCCAAGGCGTAACATCTACAGAAATCCAATAAGAACTCAGCATCTGTTCAGAGTACTTTAAATCACAAAGCCATAAATGCCACAGCCGAGTCATTAACGCAACAAAGCTGAACGCTGTGAACAACTAACTAATCGTTCTTGTGACGTTTTGCAAGATATAATAGTGCTTTAGAGAAAACGGAGGTGTTACTTTAATATGAATAGGGCGCGGCTTTCACAGTTTATATTTAGATCCAATTTATTTCATTTTTATACATAGTTTTTTTTTATTTTAATGAAAAACACCCTGACAAGTGCGAGTTGGATTCGCGCACTAAGGATTCCGTATCAAAAATACTTTTGTTTGTTATTGAAGTACATATTTATGATTTTTTGATATTTTTTTATTCATGTGGTGTACGTTATTGCTTTTTGTTAAATTTCATGATTCTAGGTAAAAGGGAAGTGCCCTATAGTTTTAGATTCCCTAGTGAAATCATAAAACATGCGACATAAACGGTAATTTTTTTTTATCGCAATGACTTACAGGTTTGTTTTTTTCACAGGTGAAAGAGACCATAGTATTTGATATATATTTCAACTTGATACCTCAACGCGTTCCTGAGGAATAGCATCTTAACAGACAAACGGAGAAAGTGATCCCTAAAAAGCATGCAAAAAAGTGTTAAACTACACCAATTACGCTAGAACACACGAATCTCACAAACGAGCCGTATAAAAAGAGCAATTTAAAATTTTGCAAGGAACAATCAAGTGAATTATACTCTCTCAAGTACTCAACACGGACAGAAACTATATTTTAACAAGCTATTGAGGTAAACAAGACCTTGGGGACTGCACGAAAAACGTTTCAATTTGTGTTTGGATCTTGCTAAATTGACACGAATCTGTGAAACAGTTTGGCAAAGGTCACCTTTTTTGCCGAGACAAACAGTGATATCAGCTGAAAATATTAAAATATTTGATACCAAAGCAGCTGGGAGGTTCGGAAGAATCGATTCACGGGATAATCACATCAAAATTGGTTTTGAAGTCAGTTGCAGACAGCAGACAAATAAATCACTGAAATAAACATTTGTTCAAATAGACGCTCATTTTAATGCAAAGCTTGTACTAATATTTATGTTGTCCGAGATCTGGATACGAATATATTATGTAGGTCATAAACCTGATAAATATTTGAATTAAATTAGATTGCTCTTTCCTTCTAATGTAATATGAATAATAATTTATGTGGTGCCGACATCAACTTAAGAGAATAGTAAAATAAAGTAAGATAAGAAGAATTCTACGGAAACATCAGACAAAGTATGTACTAATCGGTCAACTAATTTAAATGTTTGAAATAAACTTGCTAGCTAGCAGTTCGTTCTGTCTCAAAGCAGTAGGATGCAACATCTTTTGATTCAGTTAAAAGCACTTCGTAGCCAATTTATTTTTGAATAAAGGTATTTTTGACACACTAACTTTCGCAATCTGCTTAGTTGATGGTCTATCTCCATATAATTCATATCTAGCTTATCCACTTTATGCCGTAAATTTTAAACCAAGATTCGGAAAACACAATAGTAATGCTAATAAATTTTTGAACACAAATCCATAACAAGGAACCAACGATACCATACATCTTAAGCAAGTAGGCGGTAAACACTATTAACCCGCTTCCTTATGAGCGAAGTTTGATGAAACACAGGGCACAATCGGCTTACGAGGGCTTAGCGACGACTGCTCCACATAATACTGACAGTATTGCACAAAATGCAACGAAACTGACGCTAAGGGATAATGCTAAGTGTGTCATGAATAAATAACCTTAATACCAGTACCAGGATAATATGTAAATATGGAATAAACAACTGTAGATTATGTCTATTGTGAGTTAGTTATAAATATAATTGTTACAGAGCACGAAGATGTAGATTTGAGCATATGAACTGGCATTTCTAAATCTAAACAAATTTAAAACAATGAGGGGGAAGGACCATTACCACCTAACAAAAGACTTTTGCAACTATCTTTAAAATAAACCCATATAACATCAGACTTACAATTTAATATTTCACCTCGGAAAACAACATCACACAAGCAAGACAAATCACGGCCCATTGCTAGGCTGGAACAATGAAAAAATTAGGTCAAACGAAAGGATACTGAAGCGGCGGGACAATACAGCCCACGGTATTCTGACTATTTAAAATTAAGTCGATCACACGGGGCCGGGTTATTCACCTCGTGCGTAAACAAAATTAGATCCAATCACCTACCCACATTAAATTACTAATGCGTTTACAATTTCAACAAACGAACGTAGTAACCCACCTACACTGGATCCGATCCATTCATCAACTATTGATGAAGATATAATGATGTGTTTGATATACCTGATGTGAATCCTAAATATGAACTTCGATATTTGAGCGGCGGGGTCGTGGAAAGTTGAAATCTTTCGCGATACGAAGGCGTGGTAACCTTTGGTTGATGTGAAAAATGTGAGTGATGATAGATGGTTTGTTATTGCTACTTATTACCATAGCAGTATCATCCATCTACATGCCGCTATTGCAGCGTCCAGGGTCAATTGAATATGTATTTTTACGCTGCAACGTGACATTACTATTTCTTATAAATCTTATAAAACCAATCTATAGCAGAAAAAACAAAGGTAATAGAAAAAATATTTTCCCGATTAGGTTACTACAAGCAAAGAATACGTATATTTAACACCACGACCCACATAACACATTAATGGTACAGAAAATCCTAATTTAGAGCAAACTTTGAGCCTAATTAATTGGATGTGATGCAATATTCATGAGTCGTGGCAGAAGCTGATATATTCTGCAGTATAATTGAATGTATTTGATGTACAGTCAACCACATAAGTAAATGGAAAAATCCAAAACCTCAAATCCCTACAAAATTGTAACATTTTTATTTTCTTCTCACAAAAATGAAACTATAGGTTTACATTACACAGAAAAATGATTCAATTAAACTTAACGCGTATAAGCGGTTTGAATTTGTTCATCTACTTATGTAATTTACTGTACTTGATTAATTGGGAGATTTTGCGTAAGCGTTTGTAAGAAAAGATTTTTTAAATGCGACATAAGAAGCTGATAACGAACCTTGTATTTATGGACTTTCCATTGTCGTGGTTGCTACAAGAAATTCTAGTGTTATAAAGTTAAAAAAATAAGTTTAATTGATGACTGTGTTCACCATTGATTGGCAGTAACAATTTCCAAGACAGGGCTCAACCAGAAGTATCCCATCACAAACAAAACAAAACCCATTTCACCAAGACAACTAGTTTATTTGACAATTTAACACCAATGCAGCACGAAAGCACAAGAATAGCTGTTAAATATCTTCAACATAATCATAATCAAACACCGATCCGGTTTGACTCGTTACACGGTGATTTTTGCTGCGATTCGAGATGCCGGCATAGCGAACATCGCGACGAAAGTGAGAACGATGTGTCACATCTCATTTGCATCACAAATGAGGCTTGTGTTCGGACTTGTTTCGCTGTACACAGATGTTTTATTGGTAACTGGTTGCGGCCCGTTGTTGCTTTGAAAACATATATTGTCTATGTTTTGGGTTAGGTTAGTTCATTGTTTTAATTTATTTATTTATTACAGTTTTATGTACACCAGGGATGAAAATAATTAAACAAGAAAAAAGTACAAATGGCGGTCTTATCGCACAAAGCAATCTCTTACAAACAACCATGGGATGGATATAAGAGAAAACGGAATATTAAGGGGCAGCGTAAGGTGTCGAAGCATATAATAATTATGTAAATAAAAATAAAATTAAAAATATTGTTAGAATAAAAATATTCTGGTATTTGTGATGCCTTTTGTTATAAAAACACTGAGCATTTAACAGAATCGGAAGTGGCAATAGGCAGTTGGTCATTGACAGTCGTATAAGTCGGTTGGTTGGTGGAATATTAGTGAAAGTATTTCTGTAGTTAGTAATATTTTATTATTTTAATAAAAATCACTTCAGTTCCGAAGTATATTGTTTCAACAATATATAGGGAATTTCTCTGACAGTATTTTATTCAACTTCGGTTAAGTACTTAAAACATGCGGTAAACTGTTTCGAGGTTGAACTTTTGTGGTCAATAATGTTTAATAACATTTTTCCACATAATACTATTAGAACCAAATTATGGAGAACTCAGATATTCATATACAATCGATACTTAAAAATATAAAAAGATGTTTTGCCATATTCCTACACTAAAATCCTCATAAAATTCAATAAAGTAATTGTCATAAACAAATAGCCAACAAATAACAATCAAAACATCAATTTCGTACTCATTAAAATAATCAACGATTCAATTTGACGGCATCGATTAATCTATATAATGTAAAAACTTCGTCTATATTTTTTTTGTACCGTCCAGAGAAGTAACTACGACTGCCAGCGATCAAGATAGCTCTTTG